>NC_041386.1:603932796-603980174 GCF_002162155.2 Triticum dicoccoides | reverse complement strand
TTGCTTCGCTTGTTCGCCGAGCTAGGCAATTTGTTTCCTAGCTCGTCGTTCTTTCAGCCTTTGATCACTGACAGTACTTCCCGACCGCTCCGCTTCGGCAAATTCCTTTCCAATAATGCGGTCATAGTTTCCTTTCGGCGGAGACTTTGGTGGTTTTGTCAGGGCAGCCAGAGTGCGCTTCACTTTCACCCGATCTACCTTCTCCTCCGGAGGTGGATGTTTCTTTGCTTTCACCCCTTCAAAGAAGTTCCTCACTTCTTCTCGCGCGATCTCGGTGTTCTCCTCCGGGGTCCTCTCGTATGGTAACTTCTCTGGAGTCTTCAGAGAAGGACCGAATCTGTATGTCCTCCCGCCTCTGGTTGTACTGCTAGACGCCGACCGAGCAGACGGAACGGTTGTCTTCTTTACTTGCTTAAGAGGCGGAGGATAAGGACTACGACGCGCCGGAGCAGCTGGAGCGGCGGCAGGTCCCTTCCGCCCTTGCTGACGAGGCGGACAAGGAGGAGGCTGGCTGCTCGGGCGTGTCGACGCAGGAGGAGAAGGAGGCGGAGTGCCGCCACGTGCCGGAGAAGGATCCGGCCGAGGGCCCTGTTCGTCACTCGCCGGAGGAGGAGGCGGTGGAGGCGAAGTGCCCTGACTTGCCGGAGGAGGAGGAGGAGGCGGAGGCGTCCAGTTCGGAAGGTTGATGAGCTCCTTCCGCCATAGGCATGGAGTCTTCAGAGCAGACCCCAGCCGAGTCTCCCCTTCACCGGTAGGGTGGTCAAGCTGGAGGTCCTCAAATCCCTCTGTTATCTCATCCACCATCACCCTAGCATATCCTTCTGGAATCGGCCGGCAGTGAAAAGTTGCACCGGGTTCAGTAGGATAAACAGAGCCAACAGCCGCCTTGACCTTCAAATTCATCAATTGCGTCATAAGGTGGCAATTTTGAGACTCCGTTATAGCATCCACGGGATAGCTGGCAGGAGCCGTCAAGGCATGCTCTGGCTGAAGCAGCTCGGTGGAAGCCACGCTGCTTCTGCGCTGAGATGGCGGGGTAGCTTCGGGGGAGGCTTCGGCAGTACGTTTGCTGCGATTTGCTTCTCGTTCCTCTATCGCGTCTACCCTTGCTTGTAGCGCCTGCATTTGGGTCTGCTGCACTTTTTTCCTCCTCTCATGGGATTTGTAACCGCCTGCGTCCGGAAACCCAACCTTCCACGGAATGGAGCCTGGCGTGCCTCGTGTCCGTCCAGGGTGCTCAGGATTCCTGAGGGCAATTGTGAGCTCATCGTTCTCTCTGTCTGGAAAGAATGTCCCTTCCTGTGCTGCTTCGATATACTGCTTAAGCTTACTGACTGGTATGTCCATTTGATCGTTCGTCCAAATGCACTTCCCTATTTCAGGGTCCAAGGTTCCGCCAGCCCCGAAGAACCAAGTCCGGCAACGGTCTGGCCAGTTATTTGTCTCTGGTTCGATCCCTTTATGAACCAGATCATTCTCAATCTTGGACCACTTAGGCCGGGCTACTAGGTAGCCACCTGACCCCATGCGATGGTGAAGCTTCTTCTTCGCAGCATTTTGCTTGTTTGTCGCCGACATCTTCTTACTCTTTTCCGATGTCTTGTGGGCCACAAATGCGGGCCAGTGATCTCTGATCTTCTCATATCTGCCCTTGAATTCTGGTGTCTCATTATTTTCGACAAACTTATTCAGCTCTTTCTTCCACCTCCTGAATAGTTCTGCCATCCTCTTCAGAGCAAAAGACTTGATTAATTTCTCTTTAACTGGGTTCTCTGGATTATCCTCTGGTGGTAGGGTGAAATTTGACTTCAGCTCAGTCCAAAGATCATTTTTCTGCATATCATTGACATAAGACACCTTAGGGTCTTCTGTAGCCGGCTTAAACCATTGCTGGATGCTTATCGGGATCTTGTCCCTAACCAGAACCCCGCACTAAGCAACAAATGCGCTCTTTGGCCAGACTCGGTTCGGTCACCGGAGCTGTCATCACGGTCTCCTTCTTGCACCGGCATTGGGTCACCGGAGCCGTCCTCATGTTCTTCTTCTTGCACCGGCATTAGGTCACCGTAGCCAGCTTGTTCACCCTCTCCTTCCAGAGCATCGGTGTCGTTGAGAAAGTACGAGACGACATCACTTCCTTCTGCGATTATCTCCCTATACAACGCTTCTTTTGCTTCGTCTCGGGCGGTGTCCATAGTTTCTACAAATATTTACAACATGGCAATTATTATTCAAACATGACAGATGGATATATTAGTGCTAAACGTACAACTAGCTACCTAATCATAGCAAGCTACCGGGAGGGGGTATATATCGACAACGACGACACTACATCTATGTCCCTCGACGACCCTCATTCCCGATAAAAAAAGAGGAAGAAGAAGAAAAAAAAAAGAGGAGAAGAAAGAATAGAGGAGAAGAACTCCTCCATTCTTTCTTCTCCTCTTTTTTTTCTTCTTCCTCCTCTTTTTTTATCCTCTTCTTCCTCTCATGTTCGAGAGGATCGCCGAGGGGTCGGGAGGTTGCGTAGTGTCAAAGGATTCAACAAAACCATGTCTTCATTATTAGGCGAAAGTAACATGTGCATGATGGTACAAAGCTCTTCAAAGTTGTTCTGGAACGGAGTCCCAGATAGGATAATTCGCTTTTTGGTACAAAGTTCAGCAAGAGCCTTCCGAATATCGCTATTTGGAAGGCCTTTGCTGAATTCGTACCAAAAGGCGGATTATTCTATCCGGGACTCCATTCCAGAACAACTTTGCAGAACTTCGTACCAACATGCCCTGGTTACTTCCAGCTAATGATGAAGGCATGGATTTCTTCAATACTTTGACACTAGGAAACCTCTCTCGACCCCTCGGCGATCCTCGACCCCTCGAACCCTCGACGACCCTGGAACCCTCGACCCCTAGATGACCCTGCTGGAACCCTCGACCCTATAGAACTCTCGAACCCTCGACCCTGAAACCCTCGACCCTTGACCCCTTAACGACCCTCGACCCTCTACCCTAGTTCCCGACCCTCGACCCCTCGGCGATCCTCGACACCGTCATTCCCGATAAAAATTAAGAAGAAGAAGAAGAAGAAGAAGAAGAAGAAGAAGAAGAAGAAGAAGAAGAAGAAGAAGAAGAAGAAGAAGAAGGAGAAGAAGAAGAAGAAGAAGAAGAAGAGAAAAAAAGAAGAAAAAAAAGAGGAGAAGAAGAAAGGAATAGTGGAGTATCGTGGGTGTGAGATACATGTGGCCTTCGGTGTCGGACACTACATCCACGTCCCACAAGTGACGTGGGCGTCGAAGCCCGCGCCACTTGTGGGATATGGATGTAGTGTCCGACACCGACGGTACATGTATCTCACACCGACGATACTTTCTATTTAGGGTTTCTCCTCTACCACTCGGCGACCCTCTCGACGACCCTCGTTCCCGATAAAATAAAGAGGAAGAAGAAGAAGAAAAAAGAAGAGAAGAAAGAATAGAGGAGAAGACTTCCTCTTCTTCCTCTCCTCTTCTTCTCCCTCTTCTTCCCCTTCTTCCTCGCCTCTCTCATGAATGTCCGACGTTCTCGACCCCCCAGCCACGTGTCGAAGAAAAAAAAAGAAGAAAATAGGAGAAGAAGAAAGGAACAGAGGAGAAAAGAGAAAATAGAATATGTATTCTATTTTTCTCTTCTTCTCCACTATTCCTTTCTTCTTCTCCTCTTCTTTTTCTTCTTTTTTCTTCTTCTTATTTATTTCTCCTCGTCTTCCTCTCCCCTCTCGGCGACCCTAGACCCTCTCTCGACCCTCGACCCCTAGGCGACCGTCGACCCCTCTTTTTTTTTCTTCCTCTTCTTTTTTATCCTCTTCTTCCTCTACCGCTCGGCGACCCTCGACGACCCTCGTTCCCGATAAAAAAAGAGGAAGAAGAAGAAAAAAAGAGGAGAAGAAAGAATGGAGGAGATCTTATCCTCTATTCTTTCTTCTCCTCTTTTTTCTTTTCTTATTCCTCTTCTTTTTTTATCCTCTTCCTCCTCTCATGTTCGACGACCCTCGACCCCTCGGCGACCCTAGACCCCCTCTCGACCCCCTCTTCTTCTCCCTCTTCTAATTCATTGTTCATATGAATATACAAACATTTTCATATTTACAATAATTAATATCACCAAAAAATCTATGAACAGAAAAAAAATCCTAATTTTTCTAAAAAACTATCTTTTGCATATATACATGAACATATATATATATACACAGAGAACATATATACATATATATAAAAAACAAGCATATATATGAAAAAAAGCATATATATGAAAAACATGCTAGCTAGGGAGGGCGCCGGCCGGACTAGGAGGACCGCGGAGTCGGCGGCGAGGATGGCGACGGGGCAGTGGGCGCGCGCTTGGGGTAACAAGAGGCTCACCACGGTGGTGTCGGTGATGAGATCGGCGCGGGTGATCAACGGCGGTGAAGACGGGGACGGGGCGTGATGGACCGCTAAATCTAGACAAATCTCGAGGAAAATGGAGCTTGGAGGTCGAGCTTCGAGAGGAGAACGCTTAAGTAGTGTGGCTCGGGCATTCCATCGAACACCTCATGTGCATAGGAGGTGAGCTAGAGCACCACAAAGCCCTCTCCCCCTTGGCCAGAAAAAACAGAGCATTGTGCTCTGCTCTTGCACGAGGGGGTATATATAGGCACCTCATTGGTCCCGGTTGGTGACATGAGCCGGGACTAAAGGGGAGCCTTTGGTCCCGGTTCAAGCCACCAACCGGGACCAATGGTGGTGGGCCAGGAGCGAGGCCCATTGGTCCCGGTTCGTCCCCCCAACCGGGACCAAAAGGTCCAGACGAACCGGGACCAATGGCCCACGTGGCCCGGCCGGCCCCCTGGGCTCATGAACCGGGACCAATGCCCACATTGGTCCCGGTTCTAGACTGAACCGGGACTAATGGGCTGAGCCGGCCTGGACCATAGCCCTGTTTTCTACTAGTGTTTGTCTATGTATTCACACATGTATCATGTTTCCGGTTAATACAATTCTAGCATGAATAATAAACTTTTATCATGATATAAGGAAATAAATAATAACTTTATTATTGCCTCTAGGGCATATTTCCTTCAGTCTCCCACTTGCACTAGAGTCAATAATCTAGATTACACAGTAATGATTCTAACACCCATGGAGGTTTGGTGCTGATCATGTTTTGCTCATGGAAGAGGCTTAGTCAACGGGTCTGCTACATTCAGCTCCGTATGTATCTTGCAAATCTCTATGTCTCCCACCTGGACTAGATCCCGGATGGAATTGAAGCGTCTTTTGATGTGCTTGGTTCTTTTGTGAAATCTGGATTCCTTCGCCAAAGCAATTGCACCAGTATTGTCACAAAAGATTTTCATTGGACCCGATGCACTAGGTATGACACCTAGATCGGATATGAACTCCTTCATCCAGACTCCTTCGTTTGCTGCTTCCTAAGCAGCTATGTACTCTGCTTTACATGTAGATTCCGCCACGACGCTTTGTTTAGAACTGCACCAACTGACAGCTCCACCGTTTAATGTAAACACGTATCCGGTTTGCGATTTAGAATTGTCCGGATCAGTGTCAAAGCTTGCATCAACGTAACCGTTTACGATGAGCTCTTTGTCACCTCCGTATACGAGAAACATATCCCTAGTCCTTTTCAGGTACTTCAGGATGTTCTTGACCGCTGTCCAGTGATCCACTCCTGGATTACTTTGGTACCTCCCTGCTAGACTTATAGCAAGGCACACATCAGGTCTGGTACACAACATTGCATACATGATAGAGGCTATGGCTGAAGCATAGGGAACATCTTTCATTTTCTCTCTATCTTCTGCAGTGGTCGGGCATTGAGTCTGACTCAACTTCACACCTTGTAACACAGGCAAGAACCCTTTCTTTGCTTGATCCATTTTGAACTTCTTCAAAATCTTGTGAAGGTATGTGCTTTGTGAAAGTCCAATTAAGCGTCTTGATCTATCTCTATAGATTCTTATGCCTAATATGTAAGCGGCTTCACCGAGGTCTTTCATTTAAAAACTCTTATTCAAGTATCCCTTTATGCTATCCAGAAATTCTATATCATTTCCAATCAGTAATATGTCATCCACATACAATATCAGAAATGCTACAAAGCTCCTACTCACTTTCTTGTAAATATAGGCTTCTCCGAAAGTCTGTATAAAACCAAATGCTTTGATCACACTATCAAAGCGTTTATTCCAACTCCGAGAGGCTTGCACCAGTCCATAAATGGATCGCTCGAGCTTGCACACTTTGTTAGCTCCCTTTGGATCGACAAAACCTTCCGGTTGCATCATATACAACACTTCTTCCAGAAATCCATTCAGGAATGCAGTTTTGACATCCATCTGCCAAATTTCATAATCATAAAATGCGGCAATTGCTAACATGATTCGGACAGACTTAAGCATCGCTACGGGTGAGAAGGTCTCATCATAGTCAACCCCTTGAACTTGCCGAAACCCTTTTGTGACAAATCGAGCTTTGTAGACAGTAATATTACCGTCAGCGTCAGTCTTCTTCTTGAAAATCCATTTATTCTCAATTGCTTGCCAATCATCGGGCAAGTCAACCAAAGTCCATACTTTGTTCTCATACATGGATCCCATCTCAGATTTCATGGCTTCAAGCCATTTTGCGGAATCTGGGCTCACAATCGCTTCTTCATAGTTTGTAGGTTCATCATGATCTAGTAGCATGATTTCCAGAACAGGATTACCGTACCACTCTGGCGCGGATCTTACTCTGGTTGATCTACGAGGTTCAGTAGTATCTTGTTCTGAAGTTTCATGATCATTATCATTAGCTTCCTCACTAATTGGTGTAGGTGTCGCAGAAACAGGTTTCTGTGATGTACTACTTTCCAATAAGGGAGCAGGTACAGTTACCTTGTCAAGTTCTACATTCCTCCCACTCACTTCTTTCGAGAGAAACTCCTTCTCTAGAAAGGATCCATTCTTAGCAACGAATGTCTTGCCTTCGGATCTGTGATAGAAGGTGTACCCAACAGTCTCCTTTGGGTATCCTATGTAGACACATTTCTCCGATTTGGGTTCGAGCTTATCAGGTTGAAGCTTTTTCACATAAGCATCGCAGCCCCAAACTTTAAGAAACGAAAACTTTGGTTTCTTGCCAAACCATAGTTCATAAGGCGTCGTCTCAACGGATTTTGATGGTGCCCAATTTAACGTGAATGCGGCCGTCTCTAAAGCATAACCCCAAAACGATAGCGGTAAATCAGTAAGAGACATCATAGATCGCACCATATCTAGTAAAGTACGATTACGACGTTCGGACACACCATTACGCTGTGGTGTTCCGGGTGGCGTGAGTTGCGAAACTATTCCGCATTGTTGCAAATGTACACCAAACTCGTAACTCAAATATTCTCCTCCAGGATCAAATCGTAGAAACTTTATTTTCTTGTTACGATGATTTTCAACTTCACTCTGAAATTCTTTGAACTTTTCAAATGTTTCAGACTTATGTTTCATTAAGTAGATATACCCATATATGCTTAAGTCATCTGTGAAGGTGAGAAAATAACGATATCCGCCACGAGCCTCAATATTCATCGGACCACATACATCTATATGTATGATTTCCAACAAATCTGTTGCTCTCTCCATAGTACCGGAGAATGGTGTTTTAGTCATCTTGCCCATGAGGCACGGTTCGCAAGTACCAAGTGATTCATAATCAAGTGGTTCCAAAAGTCCATCAGTATGGAGTTTCTTCATGCGCTTTATACCGATATGACCTAAATGGCAGTGCCACAAATAAGTTGCACTATGATTATCAACTCTGCATCTTTTGGCTTCAACATTATGAATATGTGTGTTACTACTATCGAGATTCATCAAAAATAGACCACTCTTCAAAGGTGCATGACCATAAAAGATATTACTCATATAAATAGAACAACCATTATTCTCTGATTTAAATGAATAACCGTCTCACATTAAACAAGATCCAGATATAATGTTCATGCTCAACGCTGGCACCAAATAACAATTATTTAGGTCTAATACTAATCCCGAAGGTAGATGTAGAGGTAGGGTGCCGACCGCGATCACATCGACTTTGGAACCATTTCCTACGCACATCGTCACCTCGTCCTTTGCCAGTTTTCGCTTAATCCGTAGTCCCTGTTTCGAGTTGCAAATATTAGCAACAGAACCGGTATCAAATACCCAGGTGCTACTGCGAGCTCTAGTAAGGTACACATCAATAACATGTATATCACATATACCTTTGTTCACCTTGCCATCCTTCTTATCCGCCAAATACTTGGGGCATTTCCGCTTCCAGTGACCAGTCTGCTTGCAGTAGAAGCACTCAGTTTCAGGCTTAGGTCCAGACTTGGGTTTCTTCTCTTGAGCAGCAACTTGCTTGCTGTTCTTCTTGAAGTTCCCCTTCTTCTTCCCTTTGCCCTTTTTCTTGAAACCAGTGGTCTTGTTGACCATCAACACTTGATGCTCCTTTTTGATTTCTACCTCCGCAACTTTCAGCATTGCGAAGAGCTCGGGAATAGTCTTATTCATCCCTTGCATATTATAGTTCATCACGAAGCTCTTGTAGCTTGGTGGCAGTGATTGGAGAATTATGTCAATGACGCAATCATCTGGAAGATTAACTCCCATCTGAATCAAGTGATTATTCTACCCAGACATTTTTAGTATATGCTCACTGACAGAACTGTTCTCCTCCATCTTGCAGCTATAGAACTTATTGGAGACTTCATATCTCTCAATCCGGGCATTTGCTTGAAATATTAACTTCAACTCCTGGAACATCTCATATGCTCCATGACGTTCAAAACGTCGTTGAAGTCCCGATTCTAAGCCGTAAAGTATGGCACACTGAACTATCAAGTAGTCATCAGCTTTGCTCTGCCAGACGTTCATAACATCTGGTGTTGCTCCAGCAGCAGGCCTGGCACCCAGCAGTGCTTCCAGGACGCAATTCTTCTATGCAGCAATGAGGATAATCCTCAAGTTACGGACCCAGTCCGTGTAATTGCTACCATCATCTTTCAACTTTGCTTTCTCAAGGAACGCATTAAAATTCAACGGAACAACAGCACGGGCCATCTATCTACAATCAAACATACATAAGCAAGATACTATCAGGTACTAACTTCATGATAAATTTAAGTTCAATTAATCAAATTACTTAAAGAATTCCCACTTAGATAGACATCCCTCTAATCCTCTAAGTGATCACGTGATCCAAATCAACTAAACCATAACCGATCATCACGTGAAATGGAGTAGTTTTCAATGGTGAACATCGCTATGTTGATCATATCTACTATATGATTCACGCTCGATCTTTCCATCTCAGTGTTCCAAGGCCATATCTGCATATGCTAGGCTCGTCAAGTTTAACCTGTGTATTCTGCATGTGCAAAACTGGCTTGCACCCGTTGTAGATGGACGTAGAGCTTATCACACCCAATCATCACGTGGTGTCTGGGCACGACGAACTTTGGCAACGGTGCATACTCAGGGAGAACACTTTTATCTTGATAATTTAGTGAGAGATCATCTTATAATGCTACCGTCAATCAAAGCATGATAAGATGCATAAAAGATAAACATCACATGCAATCAATATAAGTGATATGATATGGCCATCATCATCTTGTGCCTGTGATCTCCATCTCCGAAGCACCGTCATGATCACCATCGTCACCGGCGCGACACCTTGATCTCCATCGTAGCATCATTGTCGTCTCGCCAATCTTATGCTTCCACGACTATCGCTACCGCTTAGTGATAAAGTAAAGCCTTACAGCGCGATTGCATTGCATACAATAAAGCGACAACCATATGGCTCCTGCCAGTTGCCGATAACTCGGTTACAAAACATGATCATCTCATACAATAAAATTTAGCATCATGTCTTGACCATATCACATCACAACATGCCCTGCAAAAACAAGTTAGACGTCCTCTACTTTGTTGTTGCAAGTTTTACGTGGCTGCTACGGGCTCAAGTTGGTGCTGTTTTAACCTCCGCAAGGACCGGGCGTAGCCACACTTGGTTCAAATAAAGTTGGAGAAACTGTCACCCGCAAGCCACCTATGTGCAAAGCACGTCGGGAGAACCGGTCTCGCGTAAGCGTACGCGTAATGTCGGTCCATGCCGCTTCGTCCAACAATACCGCCGAACCAAAGTATGACATGCTGGTAAGCAGTATGACTTATATCGTCCACCACTCACTTGTGTTCTACTCGTGCATATAACATCAACACATAAAACCTAGGCTCTGATACCACTATTAGGGAACGTAGTAATTTCAAAAAAAATTCTACGCACACGCAAGATCATGGTGATGCATAGAAACGAGAGGGGAGAGTGTGATCTACGTACCCTTGTAGATCGACAACGGAAGCGTTTGGTTGATGTAGTCGTACGTCTCCACGGCCCGACCGATCAAGCACCGAAACTACGGTACCTCCGAGTTCTAGCACACGTTCAGCTCGATGACGATCCCCGGACTCCGATCCAACAAAGTGTCGGGGAAGAGTTCCGTCAGCACGACGGCGTGGTGATGATATTGATGTACTACTGTCGCAGGGCTTCGCCTAAGCACCGCTACAATATTATCGAGGACTATGGTGGAAGGGGGCACCGCACACGGCTAAGAATATGTCACGTGGATCAACTTATGTCTCTAGAGGTGCCCCTGCCTCCGTATATAAAGGTTCAAGAGGGGGAGGCCGGCCGGCCATCATAGGGCGCGCCAGGAGGAGTCCTACTCCCTCCGGGAGTAGGACTCCCCCCCCCCCAATCCTAGTTGGAATAGGATTCGCGAGGTGGGAAAAGAGGGAGAGAGAAGGAGGGGGGCGCCGGCCCCCTCTCTCCTTGTCCTATTCGGACTAGGGGGGAGGGGCGCGCGGCCCAGCCCTGGCCGCCTCTCCTCTTCTTCCACTAAGGCCCACTAAGGCCCATATAGCTCCCGGGGGGTTCCGGTAACCTCCCGGTACTCCGGTAAAATCCTGATTTCACCCGGAACACTTCTGATATCCAAACATAGGCTTCCAATATATCAATCTTTATGTCTCGACCATTTCGAGACTCCTCGTCATGTCCGTGATCTCATCCGGGACTCCGAACAACCTTCGGTACATCAAAACGTATAAACTCATAATATAACTGTCATCGAAACCTTAAGCGTGCGGACCCTACGGGTTCGAGGACAATGTAGACATGACTGAGACATGTCTCCGGTCAATAACCAATAGCGGGACCTGGATGCCCATATTGGTTCCTACATATTCTACGAAGATCTTTTATCGGTCAGACCGCATAACAACATACGTTGTTCCCTTTGTCATCGGTATGTTACTTGCTCGAGATTCGATCGTCGGTATCCAATACCTAGTTCAATCTCGTTACCGGCAAGTCTCTTTACTGATTCCGTAATACATCATCCCGCAACTAACTCATTAGTTGCAATGCTTGCAAGGCTTAAGTGATGTGCATTACCGAGAGGGCCCAGAGTTACCTCTCCGACGATCGGAGTGACAAATCCTAATCTCGAAATACGTCAACCCAACATGTACCTTTGGAGACACCTGTAGAGCACCTTTATAATCACCCAGTTACGTTGTGACGTTTGGTAGCACACAGAGTGTTCCTCCGGCACACGGGAGTTACATAATCTCATAGTCATAGGAACATGTATAAGTCATGAAGAAAGCAATAGCAACATACTAGTGACACTCTGTTTGTCTATGTATTCACACATGTATTATGTTTCCGGTTAATACAATTCTAGCATGAATAATAAACTTTTATCATGATATAAGGAAATAAATAATAACTTTATTATTGCCTCTAGGGCATATTTCCTTCACCCCTACAGTATAATTGGTGCAACAACCCCAAATTGCATGTACCATGTCTTGAACCTGGGTGGGTGGGAAGGCATCTTCCCCTTCCCACCACTAGGCTATGCCTTAGTCTGTGAAATCTTTTAAGTTGTTGCTGAAGGAAGAAGACATGGGGTCACAAAAATGTTAAGATTGACTTGATGTGTGGTAAGGAACATCCAGTCGAAAAGTTTTTGATGCTTGAACATCCACCACTCAGTTATTCTTTTAGGTATGCATAATATGCCAAGTTATAAGCAGTTCCTTTTATTTGGGCATGCATAATGACCGTTCCGCGGCATCAGGTTCAAAAAAAAGTTCTTCAAGGTTAGTAATTTTCTCAAAAAAAGAAGTCCTTCAAGGTTAGTAATTAATACTCCCTTCCCATATGGATATGCATGATGGTTGTTCATTTTTTGGGATAGCTTACCCATCTTATGCCTTGAAAACTGAGCTACCTCCATGATTATGCATCTGGTCTCAGTAGATTTTTTTTCCGCCAAAATACAGTTGCGAAGAGGAGTTCCTGATGATAGCTGAATATACCAGCCTACTTGCCTACAACCAAGGCAGAATTATCAGCGTGTATGCGAAACAGCCTGCTAGCTGGGTGTGTGCCTCCTGTTTGAGCGAGAGGGAGGACCTTTGCTGGGTAGTCAAAGGATGTGCTAGGATATGGTGGTCCAACTGCAAGGTAATGTAACACATCTTGTTACTCTTTCTTAAATTGCGATAGGTTTACGACAGTTCCATTCAAGCACAACTATGTTTATGACACTAATTCAAAGTTGTAAAATACATATATTTATAATAGTTTAATTATTCTTACATGATTTCCACATATATGTGTTGCTTTAGACAAAAAAATGTGCAGTGAACTTGTTACATAGAACACCCTAGGCATCGACTAGACGACACCCATCACTGACACACTCTTCTCTTGGGAGCATTGGCCCATCTCATTGCCTTCGCATCACTCTCCCACCATTGCTTCTATCTGGTCTCGATCAGATATTTTGGTTGATCTGCGGGGAGGTGAGAGGGCAATCTAGGGGAATGGAGTTGGGAGAGACGATTGTAGAGCGACATCATTTTTGTTCCTATTTCTTTTCCTTTTCAAGTGGTTACCTTTTCTTCATCAGTTCATCTTTAAAAAAAAATTCGTCTCAGCTTAGCTTGCAGCTCCAGCTTAGATTGGTTAGATTTATCGGTAAGCCAAATTGTTTAAATTTATATTGTCCAATTTATTTATAGGAACCAATCACCCATATGCCTTTCCTAGACTGATGCAGATGGAGCTTGCAATCAGATCCAAAAGACTAATGAAGCTAGGGCTGTCAAACTGACCAAAGCAGGTATAGCCACATCTTAGGCTTGAAAATTTGCATATGGACGTGGGAGTCCACTCATATGTATGGCTTTCATGTACACCTTGAATGGTGCAGGAACATTTGTATTTTTCTGTGTGTTGATTTTTTCCAAGAGTATTTGCTTTGTGTCTGTAGACATTAGGTTAGTTGTCAAGTTGGTAATTAGAGGATTAGATCACTGTATCAATCGACAATCATCTCGGGAAAGTATCATCGTACTTTTGTTAGATAATTGGTACTTTTGTGGTTGCACGTTTTTATACTTATATATTTGTAGCCACTTTTATTGTGTTCTTTGTTCCTTTCTTTTTGTCATACATATAACTAAAAGCCAGTTTACAGAAAAACGTCAATCTCATCCCTGGCCTTCTTTAGTTGAGGAGATTACTCTGCTTTTTATCACTGTTGGAGGATTCCTTATTTTGAGAAGTCAGTATCACAGCAATAGGCACGCAGCTTGGCCAACTCATTATTTCTACCGGCACCAATCGTTTTTATTGTTTCTAGCCAATGTGTGGTGATTGTATGAAAGATTTAATACCTTTCTCATGTGCATGCTAGCTAGGAATGTTTGCGGATGGACGTGAAATGAACTATTAAGTACTCTCCTATTTAGTTTCACCAGGAATTTATTGATATGGTAAGAATTGTTAGATTGGTTTGTGACGAAATGTTGCTTGAAAATAAATTCACGGTAGGTTAGAGTCGGGGCAAAAATGGTTACAGTGCTCTTGTAGGACGATGGATTTTCTCCATGTAGTCTTGTACCTTCATGGAAGTCAAAATTTGTAGGTTTGTTTGTACATTTTTGCTTTGTTTCGGAAACCAGAGCAGTTCACTTTATCCATGTGTTTTTTCTTTCTTCTCTGCACTCTACACTTTGGGATGATCAATATGCATTACTCTTTTTCAAAGTTTCTATTTGGAACTATATTTTTTTATTACTGTCAGAAAATTTCACAAGAAACCTAAAAACTGTAACAGGTGGTCATTAATTTTTTTTTGCCATATGTAATGAATGTTTGCCAAAAGTTAGTAAACATAACTGGTTTTTAGTCGTTTATCAGTTCGTTTTGCTCATGGGGATATATAATTAGCTTTTACCAGTTTTTTGAGTATACAAGTTTTTTTTCTTCTTTTTCCACATGTGTGTTTCTGCAATATGTGTACATTCAAGCGCCAGAAGGTTTGTTCTCCCACTGTGTGCCACTAATATTTCATTTTTGTGGGTGAGATTTTTTAACTTCTAGATGCGCGAATGGTTTGGATATGGTGTTGCACAATGCTACTGTGTTATGCTATGACCACAGACAAGCTTATGTGATGTGGTGCATCTGTTTTATACTTCAAGATGGATTCGGCGGTGCCGAAGGTGTGCCTCGCCTATATCAACTGCGGCAGCACCAACCCTCTTGACGGAGCCCAGGGAGCTGATGTGTTTAGCATGTTTGTTGGCCTCAAGGATGACCAGTTCATCTACTTGTGCAACCCATCCTTCTGCACCATGGGTACCCAGGGTCACCGATCATACACTACATCGACTAACATTGATATAGATGATGGTATGCATGTTTTCACTATTTCCCCAATTAGTATTTTTTTCATGGTTTTCTAATCGGGGTTCTCATGCATTTTTGTCTGTACATTATGGAGCAATCAGAAGATTCCAAAATAAGTTGCCTCTCGGTTGGATATCCCGAAGCACGGGCTGGCAGGACTACAGTTGGCCAAAGAGAGCTTTAGCAGGGTCGAGGTTAACACCTCACTCGATGGTCACATATTCTTCAAGGAAGGATGGAAGATATTAGTCACGTGAACATGACTTGAGGTGTATGAATTACACCATCGCACACAATGAAGATAAATGTTCGACGAGTTCTGGATTTTCATGGGTTTTGTTAGTCATTTCTCTGGTTTTTGTAACTGAACACATGCATGTGTGTGTGTGTGTGTGTGTGCTTATGTGTGGGTAGAGGCCGCGGGAACCAGTATATAAATTTTGGTCTACCTTACTAATGACTATCAATGTTGAATCTGTTAGTGTTCTTTTCTTATTTATTTTTTGTTCTCTGTTTCAGTCTGTTGTGTCCGATGACTAGTCCCCCCTATAGCTTCAGTGTTCTTCTACCACAAATCAGAGGAGGTTTTGTTATCTTTTATTTATTGTTAATTCTCCAAACAAGATCTGTAAAATCTCTCACTTGAATGTTTGTGTGCAGGAGTTAATAGCTTCAGTGTTCTTCTACAACAAATCAGAGCAGGTTTTGTTATCTTTTATTTATTGTTAATTCTCCAAACAAGATCGGTAAAGTCTCTCACTTGAATGTTTGTGTGCAGGAGTTAATCAACCTTTCGCCGGTTAGTATTCAATTCTTTGACACACCTTTTCAAGGGATACTCAAGGTACCTAATTCACTATGACATGTTACAGTTATTTCAAGTGTTCACAGAAAAGTTTGTTTAAAAACTCCAAAAGGTTTTGTGCTAATGTGTTGCTTAGTCCAAAAAATGAAATGTAATCATGTGGTTCTAGATGGTTAAAAATAAGAAGGTGCATTGAGTCTTGATTTTTCTTGCATCATTATATTGAGCTTTTTTAGGATAACCTTTTTACTGTTGGAAATCATGGGCTAAGTTTTGTGTGTACTGGAAACAGAGAACCTTGTTAACTATATTGTGGTGCAGAGTTGAATATTGTGTGGAGGTTAGTGTTGAAGAAGATAAGTTCATTTATGAGTGCCTTAATTTGAACTCTCTGATTTTCTGTGCAGCCACACACTGAAGGTATTACTAATACTACATTGTATTTACGTTACTTGCTCTGTTAAGCATGAGAGTTTATGATAGTTGTGTGCAGGTATAATTTTTCTAGGTTGATGCAGACCTCTTTACGTTGAGCTACCTATAACTTGCAAGCAAACACACTGCACTAGATGTTTGCTTGCTCCTTCTACTCCTAATTGCTGCACCATTAAAGATCACTACATCTGATATTGATCAATTAACATGCATGTACTTTCACACGACCGTGATGGCAAGAAGGCGTCAGATGTCTTAGTATGTTTATTGCTCCATGGTGTTGGGATTATCAAATTTTGCCGCACTTACAAAATTTATGGTTCTGTTTGTTAAACAACCTCCTGTCACACGGCGCATCCAGGAACTTGGCGTACAAGCTTAGGTAGTTAGGGAGATCTCTTTTTGTTATCTTTGTACTCCCTTATCTCCATGTATCTATTCTGGTTGTTACAACCGAATTATGTATGCCTCTGCGAGAGCTGGCCTCGCCCCAATCAATATATAATCGCGGGCTGTCATGTATGACAGTTGAGACGCTTCTACGAATCCTAACATGGTATACAGAGCCTCCCTCTTCCTTCTCATCTAGCCATCATCTTCAACCTTCGCCCATCTCCCATCGCCGTGTCTTCCTCTAGCGAAATCATCTCCTCTGGCCTAAACAATACAATCTCAGAACCTCTTACTCGCACAAACTATGTTTTGTGGCGAGCCCAAGCCCGATCCCAGATCATAGGGGCAGGTCTCTTCGGATACCTTGATCAAACAATCCCAGAACCACCAGCCACCATTACCTCCAAAAACGCAGAAGGAAAAGATCAAACCAGACCAAACCCACCCTACTCCGCCTGGTTGATTCAAGATCAACAGCTTGTGGCATATCTGCTCCGCAACTTCTCCAAAGAAGTCCTAGTTCAGGTCGCTTCCCTAGAAAAATCCCATGCCATCTGGTCCTCTCTCGCAAGCATGTTTGTGGCTCAATCCAGATCACGTGCAAACAATTGCCGTGCTGCCCTTTCCAATGCCCAAAAGGGCTCCCAATCTGCCGCAACCTACTTTGGTCAGATGCGAGTGCTTGCAGATGAACTTGCCATGGCTGGAAAGCCGCTTCTCGAGGGGGAGTTAGTCTCTTTTCTCATCTCTGGCCTCGATATGGACTATCAACCTCTTATATCTGCATTAGATGTCCGCACCAAGCCTCTCTCCGTTGATGATCTGTTTGGCATGGTGTCGAACTTTGATCAAAGGGTGGAGATGTTCCACGGCTCCGGATCGGGTGCCTTCAAAACATCCGCCAACGCCGCCTCTCGAGGGCGCAGTGGCTTCTCCAAAGGCAACCGCGGTGGCTTCTCCAAGGGCGGCAACAACAACGGCAACAGCGGCGGTGGCTATGGTGGCTACCGCGGCGGCGACAACAACAATCACAGCAACGGTGGCGGCGGCCACCGTGGCGGCGGTGGAAACTAGAACAACAACTACGGCGGCGGCGGGGGCTACTACAACAACAATGGCCCTCCGCGTCCTTTCTACAACAACAATCAAGGGCGCCATTTTGCTGGGTATGAAGAATACGAAAATAAATGTCAGATCTGTAAAAAAACTAACCATATTGCAAAAGAATGCAAATGGCCCTATGCAGAGGACAACTCTCAGAAGAAGCGTGTTGCCGCTGCAGTAGACATCTCCTATGGCAGTCCCGACTCAAACTGGTATGTTGACTCGAGCTCCAACAAGCACATCACCTCAGATCTCGAGAAGCTGACCATGCATGAGAGATACCACGGCAAAGATCAGATCAACACCGCAGAGAATGCTCCAGGTATGATGATAAGTCATGTTGGTCAGTCTACTGTTAAAACCCCACATTGTGATATCCAGCTTAAGGACGTTTTACATGTTCCCACTGCATCAAAGAATCTCGTTTCTGTTCATCGTATCACTCTTGATAATGGTGTCTTCATAGAATTTCACCCATTCTTCTTTTTGATCAAGGACCAGGTCACGAGGAGGGTCCTCTATCGCGGTAGATGTGTGCAAGGTCTCTATCCGTTGATTCCCAAGTTTTGCAAGTCCAATAAACAAGTTCATGGAGCCTTCAAGGTCTCTTCAGAACGATGGCACAATCGTTTAGGCCATCCATCTTTTTCTATTGTTTATCAAATTCTTAGCAAACATAAGCTCCCATTTGTCGGTGAGCATGATCGTGAAACCATTAGTGATGCTTGTCAGACAGCAAAACGTCATCAATTGCCTTACTCTATTTCTACTAGTGTGTCAACAAAACCCTTGCAACTTATTTTTCCCGATGTGTGGGGTCCTGCCCCCTCTTCTGTTGGTAGACACACATATTACGTAAGCTTCATTGATGACTACAGCAAGTACACCTCTTCCGTTGGTAGACACACATATTACGTAAGCTTCATTGATGACTACAGCAAGTACACGTGGATTTATTTGCTAAAAAATGTTCCGATGGCTTTCAAGTATTCCACAACTTTCAAGCCCTAGTTGAGAGAAAATTTGATAGCAAAATCATCGCCATGCAATCGGAACTGGGGTGGTGAGTATGAGAAGTTAAATTCCTTTTTTCAAAAAATAGGAATTTTTCATCACGTGTCTTGTCCCCATGCTCATCAACAGAATGGTTCCGCTGAACGCAAGCATAGGCACATTGTTGATGTAGGTTTCTCCCTTCTTGCTGCTGCATCTATGCCGTTAAAGTTTTGGGAAGAAGCATTCCTAACTGCGGTTCATCTTATAAACTTGTTACCTAGCCGAGTTATCAACAATGAATCCCCAACTGAACGTCTTTTTCATACTAAACCAGACTATGCCTCTCTCCGTGTGTTTGGGTGCGCCTGTTGGCCAAACCTACGCCCTTACAATAATCGCAAACTCAGCTTCCGATCCAAACAGTGCGTCTTCCTTGGCTATAGTGCCCAACACAAGGGGGGTCAAGTGTCTTGATGTTGCCACGGGTAGAATATATATCTCTCGTGATGTTGTGTTTGATGAAACAAAATTCCCCTTCGAAACCCTTCATCCCAATCCCGGTGCCCTCCTAAGGCAAGAAATTCTTCTTCTTCCAACTACTCTTTCTAGTGTTGATCAAGGGGGTGAAAACAATAGTACTGATCAACCTTTGACTACTCATCATATTTTGCTTGAGTGTTTTGCTGCAGATCCATCTTCAGAAGAAAATTTGGGCGAAAACAGTGCAAACAACAGTGGGAATGGCCACTATTTCATGTGTACTCCGGCTGGGAACATCGAAACACGAGGCAGATCCGCCCTGGGATCACCGCTGCATGCAGTAGGTCGATCTGCGCCGGGATCCACAACTGCAGCACCTGGTCCCTCCTCGGTCTCCGCGCATACGGATGTGGACAGTGGGACCGCGAGCGGCTGCATGCAGCCCACCAGCTGCAGACGCGACAACACCCAACCGCGCCAACAGGAGCACGGCGCGTGGCGGGATGGGACACGCGGTCCAGCACCAGATTCCTCTAGTCCCGCATCTCATGGCTCCACCAGTGTGAACCGGTCGCCCGATCCGGGGTCGCTCGCTCCCGCGACAGCGACAAGGATCCCCTTCGGGATTGGGGTCGCCAGCACCTGACGCTGACGCAGAGGAGACACCACTACCTGGATCGCCTATGCCACAGCATCTTGTGACCCCTCCTGTGGCGCCACGCACTAGGCTCCAAAGGGGAGTTACTTCTCGCCTAAATTATAAAAATTTCTCTAAATTTGGAATGCTGTGTACTACTGGTGAACCTAACACTTTGAAAGAAGCTCTTGATGATTCCAGGTGGAAAGCAGCCATGGATGATGAAATCAGGGCACTGAAGAAGAACAAGACATGGCATCTTGTGCCTCCGCAGCAAGGCAGAAATATGATTGATTGTAAATGGGTGTATCGAATCAAGAAGAAATCTGATGATACCATAGATCGATACAAAGCAAGACTTGTAGCCAAGGGCTTCAAGCAAAGGTATGGCATAGACTACGAGGACACCTTTAGTCCAGTAGTTAAAGCTGCAACAATACGTTTGGTACTGTCAATTGCTGTGTCCAGGGGATGGAGTCTTAGACAGCTAGATGTACAGAACGTGTTCCTTCATGGTGTTCTGGAAGAGGAAGTGTACATGAAACAACCTCCTGGGTTTGAAGACAGAAATGCACCATTCCATGTATGCAAGCTTGACAAGGCCCTGTATGGATTAAAACAAGCACCCAGAGCGTGGTATTCACGGTTGAGTATGAAGCTTCAAGCACTTGGGTTTCTTCCATCAAAATCTGACACCTCCCTGTTTATCTACAGCAAGTATCAAACTTTTATATTTGTTCTCATATACGTTGATGATATCATCGTCACTAGTTCCTCGAATGGGGCAGTATCAGCCTTACTCAAGGACCTAGGGTCTGAATTTGCTCTTAAGGACTTGGGAGACTTGCATTTCTTTTTAGGCATTGAGGTGAACAAAATAAACAATGGTATTCATTTGTCACAAGCTAAGTATGCAACTGAATTGTTGAGTAGAATTGGGATGAAAAACTGCAAACCTTCACCAACACCTTTATCCAGCTCAGAGACTCTATCCTTGGCAGAAGGAGAACCTTTGACTCAAGAGGACATCACTGGGTACAGAAGTGTAGTTGGTGGTCTTCAGTACTTGACTCTCACCAGACCTGACATTTCCTTTGCAGTTAATAAAGTGTGTCAATATCTTCATGCACCAACCACAGTTCATTGGACAGTAGCCAAGAGAATTCTAAGGTACATAAAGAACACTTTGACTACAGGTCTTACCTTCAGACGATCATCTTCCACACTTGTCAGTGCTTTCTCAGATGCTGACTGGGCTGGCTGTTTAGATGACAGAAGATCAACATGTGGTTTTGCTATTTTCTATGGTCCTAATTTAATTTCATGGTGTGC
Organism: Triticum dicoccoides; assembly: GCF_002162155.2. Classification (NCBI taxonomy): domain Eukaryota; kingdom Viridiplantae; phylum Streptophyta; class Magnoliopsida; order Poales; family Poaceae; genus Triticum; species Triticum dicoccoides. The sequence goes on along the minus strand of NC_041386.1, from coordinate 603,959,156 downwards.
CAAGAAACAAGCTACTGTTTCCAGGTCAAGTACAGAACCAGAATACAAGGCCCTAGCAAACGCAACAGCAGAAGTTATTTGGATTCAGTCTATGCTCAAAGAGCTTGGAGTGCCACAAGCCCAACCTCCTTGCTTATGGTGTGATAATCTTTGTGCCACCTACTTGTCTGCTAATCCAGCTTTTCATGCTAGAACAAAACACATTGAGATAGATTTTCATTTTGTAAGAGAACGTGTTGCAAACAAACAGCTAGATGTCAGATTCATTCCCTCCAAGGAACAAATTGCAGATGGACTTACCAAGGCCTTGCCAACCAGAAGTTTTGAGGAATTTAGGCGTAATCTCAACCTAATCCAGTTGTGATTAAGGGGGAGTGTTAAACAACCTCCTGTCACACGGCGCATCCAGGAACTTGGCGTACAAGCTTAAGTAGTTAGGGAGATCTCTTTTTGTTATCTTTGTACTCCCTTATCTCCATGTATCTTTTCTGGTTGTTACAACCGAATTATGTATGCCTCTGCGAGAGCTGGCCTCGCCCCAATCAATATATAATCGCGGGCTGTCATGTATGACAGTTGAGACGCTTCTACGAATCCTAACACTGTTGATCTTAGGTTACTCACGCTTAAAGTTTCAAAAGCTAGACTATAGGAGCATACATGTGGATTCAATCTATTTTTGTTAAGAGCGACTCCACGCAGTGACCCAAATCATGTCCGTATGGGTCGGCCTAGCGGACGGATTTGTCCGCTTTTTCATTTAGGTCAGCCAGTGCACCCAACGGTAGCCGACACATTTTGTGGCACGTCCGCCCTAACATTTTGTCAAACACGTAGTAGGAAGGGGAGCTTGCGGCAGCTAGGCGTGGCGAGGCGAGGCTCGGATGAGTGTGTGAGGGGTGAGGCAGCCAGGCACGAGGAGGCAAGGCAACCGGGCGTGCGAGGCGGCTTGGCACGGCGAGGCGTGGTCGGGCCGGACTCGCGAGCACCTAGCAGGCGCGGCTGCCGCCTGTGTCGACCAGGAGCACACACCCACGGAGAGATGTTGTGGCCTGGCGCTGCCCATAGCAGAGATCGAGAGGGAGTCCTTCTCATGGGCAGGCGCTGCCTGTCACGGCGCTCGCGAGGTCCAGCTTGGGATCCATGGAGTCCAGAGCGCGGCGGCAGAACTGTGCGGTGGCCGTCGCGGTGGGCGAGCGCGGCGGCGGTGACTGCAGCAGCTGCTGCTCATAAGTCCGCTGCGTTGACTGCGGCTGTTGTTGTTCCCGCTTGCGCGGCAGCGGTGACTGCAGATACTGCTCACGCATCTGTTGTTCCTGCGTACGCGGGGGCGCGGAGGTGGGCGACCGGGCGCGGGAGGCGGCTCGGCACGGCGAGGCGAGGCCGGGACAAAACCACTGGAACTCGGTGAACAGAAGTTCGCCGAGTTCCTGATATAATTAACTCCGCGAAGCACTGGAACTCTGGACAAAACCAGAGATTCTACTAGTGACACATACGGAAGCACGGGATGGAAAGGAGTATTGCTTGGGCGTGTCCATGTAGTCTTCTTCTTGGGTTCTTGCTAGCATAGACAAACGGGACTGAGGGAGAGTCCAGAACGGTTTTAATCCGGCCGGCCGTAGGATCGATCGAGTATATATAATCTATCGTGAACGACCACGGAAGACAAGACCAGGCTTGGTGCAAGCTTCAGCTTATTGATGAATTGATCCGTTCAGCTCTGAGTTTCCATACCTGAGTTTGAGTTGACTAATCACACGGCAGCCAGAGCCAGATCGAGCAACCACCACAAAAGATGACGACCGGAGGAGGGGAGGCGCTGATGACGATGCAGACAACCACGACGGCAGGTGTTGATTCTGCTCTCGTCCGTCTACGAGTAGACTACGGCCAGTTCATGGCGTTTCCCGCCGGCATGCCCCTCAGCTCCGACGTGGTCTCCGTCGGCGGCCAGCTCTGGAGGATCGACGTCTATCCACGAGGGATAAGGAACTACCACAAACACGTCTCCATCTACCTCAAAAACCTGAGCAGATCCACATGTGCCAAGGCCATCTTCGAGCCCTTCTTCCTGGAAAAGGACGGCAGTCCCTCTCCCAAGATCACAAAGCACGCGAGCGTGTGTGAGAACTTCGCGAGTATAAACAACGACAACTATTGCTTCGGCGTCGAAGAGCTGGGATATGCGGAGTTCTTCCAGCGGTCTTCTCTCGAGAGATACGTCGTCGACGGGCACTTCACGTTCTTGTGCTCCATCGTGGTCGTGAACGGGCTAGGCCCTGTCCCCGTGCCACCCTCGGACATCCGGGACAGCCTCGGCCACCCTCTAGAGGGTGATGAGACAACATCAGACGTATCCTTCATCGTCGACGGCGAGACATTTCACGCGCACCGGGTGATTCTCGCGGCACGCTCACCGGTCTTCAAGGCACAGCTCTTTGGGTCCATGCTCGAGGCCACCACGACATCGTCGACGCCCATTGTGCTGCATGAGATTGCCCCCTCGACGTTCAAAGCTATGCTCTGGTTCATGTACACTGATGCATGGCCTCAAGACGCCGATGGTGACGAATCATCATCGGTCGAGATGTTTCAGGATCTACTTGCTGCTGCAGATCTGTATGCACTAGACAGGTTGAAGCTCATGTGCGCACGAAAGTTGTGGGATAACGTGACGGTACATACTGTTGTGAGTATCTTGGTTTGTGCTGAAACGTATGTCTGCCCGGAGTTGAAGAACAAATGCCTTGACTTCTGCACAGTGGGAAAAAATTTCAAGGAGGTAACATCCACCGATGGCTATGCATGGCTAGAACTGAGGTTTCCCTCAATTGCTGCAGAGATAGGAGAAAAGTTTAGGAGATAAAAGGCAAATGATCTATGATGACAATGGGATCAATCGGCCGGCTCTGTGCCTTCTCCTTCCTAGTGCGGAATTTGAATGTTATGTAGGTTGTTTCGACATGCTGCAAATGCCTATGTTGTCGGCTACATAGACATAGATGTTATGTTACAACTACTGTGGTTGCGTTGCAAGGTCGGTGTCTTTTTGCAAATGTAATTTTGCGTTGTCGTGAACGCCACTTCCAAATGTTGCTTGCATTTGATAATCCTATTTTATGCATCTTACCTTTGTTTTCTATTGCACACACAAATAATCCGCGGACCGATATAGAACCGTGTTGGATGGCTTCACCGCGTTGTTAGGCAATCCAGCGGCTACGTGCTACCAAGCATGCTGGCCGTTGTCATGGGTCCACCTACTCCGTTAAATCAACCCTCCTCATAGCCATCGTAGGTAGGTGGATTTCCCCTCCCCTCCTACTCATTGAGTAAATTTGAACTTCTGTAACCGATCAATGTCACTCACTTGCTCACTCGGTCAGTTTGCCGGGACACCGTCACATAGCTTCCCTCTTTACAATTCTATATGCCTTCAGTAAAGTGTTAATAAAGAGAGAAGGTGAGCGACATGACATACAAGTGATGCCATATAGCTACCGAAATGGGTTAAAATGATCAAACATGCAATCCAACAATTTTTTCTTGTTATCTATACTACTATTAAACAATCAAACCAATTATTTCTTTAAGCCACCCCGCAGATGTACCCAGCCTAATTACCACCGTCAGATTAGTCCCACTAAATAAAATCTAATAGATACAGTTAATTTAATGCCGAGCTATGTGTGCAATTAGCAATTTAGTAGGACTGAACGCACTCCACCCGCGGAGGAATATTCCATGCGCGTCCGCGTACAACGCTTCGTCAACGCAAAGGGCTCTCCATATCTCATCTTCGCAACCACCACGTCGCCTCCATGAGTCTCGGGGGAGAACCCTAGCCGCCACTCCTTCCCTCCCCTATACCTCCTCCCCGTCTCGCCGCCGCCGCCGGAGTGCGCCCCGGGGCGAAGCTAGGGCCAGCGCCTCCATGCGTCTCGGGGGAGAACCCTAGCCACCACCCCTTCCCTTCCCTAACTCCTCCCTGTCTCGCCGCCCCTGCCGGAGGGCGTGCCAGGGCGAAGCTACGGCCATCCCCAAGGAGGGCGACGACGGGGCACCTGGTTTGTGTCGGCTTGGCACGGGCGCGCGGCGAACGCTTGGTGCAGCAGCGTTCAGGCACGAACTACGTTGCTGCAGGAGGGTCGCTGACGCGAGTTGCTGGCTTGCTGCCTGGCTTAACGGTGACGCGGGCAGGGCACCATGGTGCTATCTGACCCCCTGCCTTGCTTCCGCCGGATGCGGGCTCTCTCCACTCCTCATGCATCCGTCGTGTTGGTCCAAGCAGAGGACGAAGTCCAGCCCTTGCCAACAAGCTGTACGTCACACGCCCATGGTAATATAGTGACCCTTCCTCTCTTCAATCAACATTTTTTCTGTTCATCAAATTTCCGAGGAGTCAATTGCATTCCAAATTGTAATATGTGGGAGAAGGAATTGAAGAATAATACATCAGCTAATCTCTGTGAATTTCATATTAAATGGCGACAGATGCATCGATTAGATAAAAGTGAGAACTAATCCATCACAATACAAGATAGCAAGACATGTACTACTTGATGTAGATATGGACAGTATTATAGGATGGACAATGCAAATCCATTGCTAAAGCGATATAGGATTTCACAAAAAAATTTACTGGAATAAACTTTTGGCTCGCTGAACTTTTGAGACCTAACTTACGAATTTATAGTTTGGTAAAGTAGAAGAAATGAACTTTTGGCTTGCTGAACTTGGTGTTTCTTTTTGCAGCATAATGATTTCAGAAGTACGGTCTAATGGAAGGGTGGAGGAAGATTTTTGAAATGGCAAAGTCGTCAGCAAGGACATGAGACAAGAGGTAATAAACATTCTTCTATGTGTTACCATCTGCTATTATATTTCACTATTCTTTTTGCAACATGATGATTTCAGAAGTACAGTCTTTCATTTTGTTTGTTTTGCTCTGGAGATGTTTGAAAATTGGACATATATATGCAGGTCTGACCGAACTACGTCAGTCAACTACGTCAGGTGCACCTTGACCTTCTGCCTGAGCAGATGAACTAGCCACTGCCCTAGATGTTGTGTCGTCCTCCAGTCCCGCTCTGCTGCTTCTGACCAAGCACCTCAAACCAAGACTGATTGCTCTATTATTGTGATCGGTCAATACAATATTGGTATATATGTCTTGTATAGTGCCCTTTTGCATTAGTTTTCTTATATTTGCGGAGGGTGCAATTGAGTTTCTTCTTACCTTTACTCATTAATAATAGTAGTGAGCGATTCTCTGTGTTTTGAGTTATCTATTGGATCAATGTATTTTCTGGATTTATGATGTTCATTTTCAAAGTGATATTTGTACTATGTTCGAATTTTGATGCAAGTTTTAACATGTCAATGGGATCATTATGGCTTGATTTTTTCCACCAAATTATTATAGATATAATTACCTACAGATCTTGTTCGCATTTAATTCTATCTAGCGGCTCACATATGTTAGTGTTGTGTAGTTAGCTAGCAATCGATACCCAATATCTCATGTACACCAGAAAAGAAAAATTGTTGTAAATAAGTAGTTCACTACCAAGTGCAAACAAGATTTTTGAGACACATGATCTTCATATTGATTCTATTTCAAGGTCGGCAGCTTCCCTCATCTTGGTTCTTATTTTAGGTTCAAGCTGACTGAGTAGTATTTGTGATCCAAATGACTGGTTTCAGGTATCAACTTGACATATGTATGTAGCCCTCTTCATTTCCTCATTCTCTGATTCTTTGGGTCATTTTAGAACTTCTGATGGGTTAAGTTATCTGCAGTATAGTGTCGATACTGCTCTAGGACACCTCCCACATTAGTTTTCCATTGCAATTGTTCACCCAACGGACAAGACAGGCGTCTCTATGCTCGCCCACCATTATTTGACCGGATATAGTCACCCATAAGATCAGTATGCCCCAACTTATATTTTTCCAACTTCATTATTTTGGATTATCGGTTGTCCTTACTGCTATCAATCCATGGCAAGAAGTAATGCAACTAAACTACTTCTCTGAGTTTGGTGGGCAGTAATGTAAGAGGATTATCGCCGCATAGTCAGTTAGCTAATGAATATTGTGTTTATGGTAAGATAACTCTCTCGCTGGTAATTTGAATAATATATGTAGAATTACCTACCGATCTTGTTTCAGTTGGACTGATAATTTGGTACTGCAGGGTACATTGAAAAGCATTTTTAAAAGGCATAGGGTGATTGATTTCATGTTAGCAGGAAAATAACCTTTCACTGTCATGATGTCATCAGTTTACAAAGTGTGCAACCTGCCCTGCCGATGTCCGGGTTTTTGTATGCTACTCCCTCCGTAAACAAATATAAGAGCGTTTAGATCACTACTTTAGTAATCTAAACGCTCTTATATTAGTTTACAGAGGGAGTACTATGTTATTATCTACCTTGGTGATGAGGCAGGGAAGGTAAGTGGGGCTAACCTGTTTGCTGGAGCAAGAATAATGACCACATTTTTCATTAATGTTTGAGGGGCAAGTGGGGCTAACCTGTTAGCTGGAACAAAAATAATGACCAAGTTTTTCATTAATGTTTGAGGGGCGTATGGTCTTGGTGCTGCTCAAGCTCGGCCATATGACTCTCACTGTAGGTGCTTCTCTGAGTCATTGTCATCTTCTTCGCCACCGGTTTGGTAACCATCTGGGTCTCCTTCTCTGCTCCTGCATATGTGTCATGTTCAAATGAGAAATGGAGAGGAAGTTAGACAAGTTAGTAATTATCGATAATAATAATAATGTGATGTAGAAATACATGTTAGCTGCACATGTGTACCGTGCAAGGAATTATTTTAAAATAGAAATGCATATATTGTGGATTGATGACTAAACAAGTTTGCAGGCACATCCCTGAAAATACAGTAGAGCCTTCAATCTTGAGAGTTAAGAATTCTTCCGGTGTTGCTTTGGAAATGTATGTCATATCTGAATGCTTGCTTAATTTAGGTGTATACGTAAAATCTAAAACTGATCAATACTGTTTCTAATAACAGATTTTGGCATATAAAATGGCTCTTAATTATATATATAATTTAAAATGGATGTACGGTAGTAGAATATGTTCAGGTTGAGGGTACTAATTATACCAAACGATGTGCTTTTTCACATATGATTGTAATATTAGTCGAGACGTGTGTTGCAAGTGCATATTTACTAGTATGTTAAAAGCACAATATGGGGTTATGTTTGAGGCACCAACCCACATCATCAAAAATAGGTGTAGCACTTTGTTCTCTAGGCATTGGTCGGACGGGCGAGCCCCTAATAAGTCACCTCGCCAGTGGACCAACTACACTCAAATGCGAGATATACACCGTCCAACAATTACAACATGAAAACCCCACCCACAATATTTCATGCATGTATGCAACAAAAATGTTGCAACATGCCAAACATGTCCAAGTAGCAAAAAATTAAGGTATGAAGTAAATCCTCATTCACTACAACAACAACTTTGAACAATGGTTAAACCCCCGACCTCTGCATCAATCAATGCATACAGTCATTTTATTAATTATTCCACAAAGGTCTGACAAGAAAATACATCAAGCCACCTGAAGCCACCATTCACACCTACAAACTCGATAATGTGGAGTGCTCTCACCCTCATATCTAAAACCGGTGTCATCGCCAATCCATCAACATAACGTATCGAGACCAACAGCCGATGTAGCAGACCTAAAGCGTGCACCACATGCACACGTTTTAGAGGCCAGAAGCCGCCATCATCCTCGCACCGCTGACCCGTCTTTGGGATAGAGATCCGCATCATCCTTGCCAGTCCGGACATCCGTCGACGCCACCACGTCGCCCAATGGCGCCACCGCCCTGCACGCATTCATCCAAACGCAAAGACTTCGAAATATCTGTCATGCGTAGCACCTACCAACCAGGCATGACACAGCGTAGCACCTGTCGGTCAGGCATGACTTGGCATCTCCACCGAAACTCCGTGCAGAACTTAGCCACTCCACCTCTTGCCTCTGTCTTCCAGCGCTGCTTACAAATGATGCTCCCAAGAGCGTAACGACACCACAGTACCATCATTGTCCGATCTGGATGACCAGATCTTAGGGTTTCCCCCGAAGCAGCACGAGCGGGTCAACAGAAGTCACACGACGATGCCTTCATCAAGGTAACGAGGTAAGACGCCCCCATTGGCTCGGTTTTCACCGGCAACTCTGTCTCCCCAACTCGCAGCCGGGACTAGATGGCGGATCTGGAGATCCGACCACCCAGCCTCAGGCTGACGATCTCCGGCGAAGGAGGCGGCCACCACCGCCACGCCTAGGGCCGGAGCCCCCGATGTCCTCATGATGCGGGTCGATCCCAGGGGCAGCCTGCCGTTGATAGGTCGATACATGACATCAACATGTGCGGCCCTCCTAAAGCCCATCTGGACCCAGATCGGGTGCCCAAGCCGCCGCCACTAGACCTGTCGCCGAACGCTGCCGCCTGCCTGGCCGTCACCGCCCCGCACCTCTGTTGTAGATCTGGCCATCACGGATCGACGTCGTGTTGACCGAATCATTGACCGAGGAGAAGATCACAACATATGCAACAAGAATAAAAGACAAAGGAGAAGATCATTCAAAATTGCGTTCACAACAACGAACATCAAAAACAAGAAAAAATTAAACTTGAGGGGCATCCAATATGTGAGTAGTATTTTGTAACACGGAACCATCAAAGTACTAACAGGCTCGTTGCAGCATAGCGTTTATGTGTTCTCAGTAGAAAAGGTAGGCGCTTGCGACAAAATAACCTATGAAACATAAGAACTATACACTGGGTAGGCACACAATATATGGAACATGCCAAGATTTATAGGTCAACATAGATCACTTACCTTTTCTTAACTCAGTATTATTCGATGGAAAGTTCAACACTAGCTAGTAGCAACGCAAACCACTAATAACACTATGCTCGAACTAGTGTATGTCCGGTTACACCTAACCTATGGATTTATCTCTAACTTGATGCCCCAACCTCGATGAGCTCACCAGTAATTGATGGAAATTTCAGCACCGACAATGCATAACCATCGACGGACGCCACTTGCTTGAAATTTTCGTTTCTCGCACAGAAGTCAAGGCACTTTTTACTCAACTCTGGGCAATCATACGTTTCAGCACAAACCAGGATACTCACAACAGTATGTACCGACACAACATCCCACAACTTTCGTGCGCACATGAGTTTCAGACGGTCTAGCGCATACCGATCTGCAGCAGCAAGTAGATCCTGAAACATCTCAATGGACGATGAGTCGCCGACAGGCTCATCGTCCTCGGGCCAGGCATCTGTGTACATGAACCGAAGCATGGCATCGAATGTCGCAGGCATGATCTCGTGCAGCGCAATCGGTGCTGACGAGGTCATTGTAGCCTCCATCATGGATCCAAAGAGTAGAGCCTTGAAGACCGGCGAGCGGGCCGCTAGCACCGCCCGGTGTGCGCGGAATGTCTCACCATTGACGAAGAATGACACGTCTGTCCACATCATCATCCCGTCGCCGGTGCTACTGCCATCTTCCAGCAAGCGGCCGAGATGCTCCCCGAGGTTCGAGGTAGGGACCGGATCAGGGCCTAGCTCGTTTACGACCACCACGGAGCACAGGAACGTGATGTATCCGTCGATGACGTATGTCCCTGCTAGAGGGTGCCGTTTAAAGAAGTGAGGATATCCATTCTCGTCAGCACAGAAGACGTAGTTTCTACGTGTAACACTACTTTCATCGTACTCATTGACGTGCGACCAATTTGTGATCTTGGGAGATGGCCTGCCGTCCCTTCCCAGGAAGAAAGGCTCGAATATGGCCTTGACGGTGCACCTTGGTGACGATGATCTTGTGAGGTGCCTGAGGAAGATGGAAGTGTAGGTATGATGCGCCCTTTTCCCTCGTGGATACAACTCGAGCATCCATTGTTGCCCACCAACGGAGACCACGTCGGAGCAGAGGGCTACGCCGGGGGGCAACCTCATGAAGTGCTTGTAGTCTACTCGGAGGTGCACGAGAGCGGAATCAAGATCCTCCACCGTGGTTGTGTGCGTCGTCGTCGTCGTCGCTGAACCCCCTCCTCTCCACCTCCCTGTCGGCACAACATTATGGCACAACTTTCGTGCACACATAAGTTTCAGCCGGTGCAACGCATACCGGTCGGAGGCGGCAAGAAGATCCCGAAACATGTCAACAGGCGATGAACCATCGTCTCCTGCAGGCCAGGCATCCGTGTACATCCACCGAAGCATGACGCGGAACGTCGCGGGTGAGATGTCGTGCAGCACCATGGGCGCCAACGTCGGGAACATGGATCCAAAGAGCTGCACCCTGAAGACCGGCGAGCGGGCCATGGGAATCGCCCGATGCGCATGGAACGTCTCGCCGCCAATGACAAACGACACGTCCGTCGTCCCGTCGTCTTCCAGCAGGCGGCCAAGCTGGCCCCCGAGGTTCGGTGGCGGCACGGGGGCAGGGTGTAGCTGGTTGACGACCACGATGGCACACACGAAGGTGACGTTTCCGTCAGCGCAGCTTCTGATACTACTACACGCGTCGTACTCATTGGCGTGCGAGCACTTTGTGATCTTGGGAGATGGTCTGCCGTCCTTGCCCAGGAAGAAGGGCTCGAATATGGCCTTGACGGATGAATGTGACGATGATGATGATGTGGTGAGGTGCCGAACGTGGATTTATAAAGCTCAGGTTTCTGGACACCTTCTATCCTTACCCTTCAATGTTGCTTTAAGATCTGTGTTACATAACTAACTTACAACATAAAATTTTCTCTTTTTTGTTTGTTCAAAACAAAACAACATATGAACTTCAAACTTCACAGACCAACAAAACATTCTTACTACAATGAGGGAAAAAACTTTCAAATTTTTTGGTCAAATATAAATATACAAAATGAGATTTTCTAAGTAAAAAATATTATTTTTTTGTATATATGATTCACGAAAAAAATCTGAAAGTTTTTCCCCACATTCTAGTTAGAATGTTTTATTGTCCTCCAAAGTTTCAAGTTCATATGATGTTTTATTTAGAAGAAACAAAAAAGACAAGATGTGCTGTTGAGTTATATCTTGTACTCAAGTGTAAATAGCTTGTTGTCAGAGGGTCTAAAGTGTAAAATGGTGTACTCTTGATTATATAAAAAAAGGAAAGGAAACGGAGAGAACTCTCCAGTACGCTCATATCCAAATTCTGAGCACACGAACCATGGAGTCTTGCTATCCCCTGGTTAGTGTTCACTAATCCCTACATGGTATCAGAGCACGGCGGTCCGGACGGAGCTTGGTGTGCGACATTTGACGGCAGCGTGTTCAAGTACAGCGGATCTGAGGATTTCTTTTGGGGAAGAGCGACGGGGAGGTCGGGAGGCGGCGCTCCGGATCTGAGGTATACCCCTGTTTTTCTCCAGGGATTCGTCTTGTGAGTTGCAACCTCAAGTTTGGTCTGAATCCTCTGCGGTTCACTACCTGAAGTTGTGTCTATTTGTGGTGATTCTACCGTGTACTGAGTCACTGATTTGTGGTTATTGGTGAGGTTCGTCCTGATAGCTGCTGCGACCTCTGAGAGTTACTGATTTGTGGGCCTAGTTCTGTGAGTTGCCGAGTTAATTCTCAAGTAGTTGCAGTTGTTGGAGCAAGCAGGCATGGGAGATAACAGCAAGGATAAGAGTGTGGATTCAAGTGTTGAAAAACTTTGTGAAAGTATGCAGCGAATGCTTGCTCAGCTGATGGAGCAGGCCCAAGTAAAGTCTAGTAGCTCGACTGAAATTCAGAAGTCTATCCTTGAACCGAATCCAGTTAAATTGACTGGCCCGGGCGACTATTTTAGTTGGGCTCGCAATGCCTCGTTAATTTTGGAAGCTCATGGCCTGCATAAGTACCTAAGTGAAGATGAGAAGAAACCAACGGATGTAGTGCAGGAGCAGTGGGAGCAGAATCAAAAGCGAGTCATGGTTTGGCTACTGGGCTCAATGGAAAAAACTGTTCGGGAACAAGTTGAAAGTTTTCAAACTGCTGCTGAAGTCTGGACAAGCATTGAAAAACAGTTTTCTGGTAAATCAAACAAAATGCAGGTTAGCAGAATATTGCATGAGATGTGGCACTTTAGGCAAGATCAAAAATCAGTTACAGAATATGCAGGGGAACTCAAGAAACTTTATAGAGATCTGGAGTTCTTCCGGCCATTCAAGCCACATGATCCTAGAGATTTGTCTCTCCTCAGAGAATGGTTTGAACCATTGTTGGTGCAGGTTTTTTTGGAAGGCCTGAATCCCGAGTTTAAACTTCGCTCTCAGATGATACAAGCATCTCCTGACTGGCCTACCTTGGATCAAACTATTGCTAGTATCCTTGAAGAAGAAACTCGTTTGGCTAACCAGGAAGCAACGCCACAGATGCATGGTGATAATCGTGCTGCACTTACTCACGCACAAACCTCTGTTACTTCTAGGAGTGATCAAGCAAATACTACTAAGTTTGACTACAGAAGGAGAAACGAAGTTGTGTGTGATCATTGTAAGATGCCTGGCCATGTGAAGAAGAATTGTTTCGAGTTGGTTGGTTATCCTCCGGGATGGAAGCAAAGACAAACAAGCAGGTTCAACAGCAGCGGTAACAACTTTGAGAAGAAGCAGGACCGAGCTCATCTTACATCATCGACAACAGAGTTACCTGCAACCGCTGCTCATGCACTAGAAGAGTTCAAGGCAAAGTTGATGGCCGTTGCTACCGAAGGATCTAGTGAAGATGTCGGCTCTCGGGCTACAGAAGGTGAGAACCATTTACGTGCGCCCTGGATCATTGATTCAGGTGCGACAAATCATATGACAGGATCACCAAAGAATTTTTCATCATACTTGCCTCGTTCTGGGAGAGATAGAGTTCGCATTGCTGATGGGTCTTCAGCTCCCATAATGGGTTGTGGATCTGTTAACTGCACATCAACCCTATCATTAAGCCCTATCTTACATGTTCCTAATTTTCCTGTGAATTTGTTGTCGGTCAGCTCTATTACAAAGTCACTAAATTGCAGAGCATGGTTTGAACCTAAATTTCGTGTATTCCAGGATTTGAAGTCAGGAAGAATTCTTGGGACTGGAACTGAATATGACGGCCTCTACTACCTCGACAACGCATCGACTTCACTTGCACTTAGTGTGAAACGTGTCTCCGCTACAGATGAGTTGTTATTACTACATTATAGACTTGGGCACCTATCGTTTCAGTCACTAGGCCGCATGTTTCCCTCACTTTTGGCCTCCTGTTGCAAAGAGCAACTCGTATGTGATGTATGTGAACTAGCAAAACATACGAGAACTAATTATCCTAGCAACAGCGAGAGGAGTAATGTACCTTTTGAAGTAGTTCATTCAGATGTTTGGGGGCCAGCAGTTGTAACCTCTCTATCAGGAGAACGGTGGTATGTAACTTTTATTGATGAATCTAGTCGATATACTTGGCTGTATTTGCTCAAGCGGAAATCTGATGTTTTGTCCGCATTTAAAAACTTTTATACTCTGGTGTGCAACCAGTATAATGCTAGTGTTAAAGTATTTCGTTCAGATAATGGAACTGAGTATGTTAACAAGGATTTTGATAATTTCTTAGCTTCACATGGCATTATACATCAAACCACATGTGTGAATACAGCTGAACAAAATGGGGTTGCAGAACGAAAAAACAGACATCTGCTAGAAGTTGCTAGATCCCTCATGTTTATGATGAATGTGCCAAAATTCCTTTGGGGTGAAGCTGTCAAGACAGCGGCATATTTAATAAATCGTATGCCATCAAGGGTTTTAAATCATAAGACTTCGGTTGAGTGTTTGAGTGGTGCTAATTCTTTCATTGTTCCCCCGAAGGTTTTTGGATGTACTTGTTTCGTTCATGACTATAGGAATTCAGCAGGGAAGCTTGATCCACGTGCGGTTAAATGCATATTTGTGGGTTACTCTCCTACCCAGAAGGGGTACCGGTGCTGGAGCCCTACCGAAAAAAGGTTCTTTGTTAGCATGGATGTCACATTTCATGAAAATGAGCCATTTTATCCTATAGATGGTAAAATTGTTCATGGTGTTGATAGTCAGGGGGAGAATATTAGCAAAGATGTTACTCCCAGTAGCTCAGCTCTAACTCCTATGATTGATATATCTCAGCAGGAGAATGAACCAGAGGGGGAGGAAGATGCTAATAGTAACGATGGAAATGAGGTAAGTGACACTTTTCCCAGTCAACAAGTTATTGAGCCTGACACTTCTTCTGAGCCAACAACTAATGATGGGACTGGAGAAGATATAGACCATATTGATGCCCCAGAAAATTCTTCTTCACCGAGGGAGTCTACTCAGGGAGAAGGTATGGTAGAATCTGTAGCAGCTCCCAGTTCTCCTATAGTTGATCCTCCTATTGCATTGCGTAAGTCTGCAAGACGTACTGATATTCCAGCGCGCCTTAAGGATTGTGTTGTCTATAAGCATGATATTGCCAAATTTATTTCTTATGAAAAATGTAGCCCAACATTCCAAGGATTTATTGCTTCTTTAGACTCCACCTCTATTCCAAGAGATTGGAAGGATGCTATAAAGGATTCTAGGTGGAAGACAGCCATGCTAGAGGAGATGGCAGCCTTGGAGAAGAACAATACATGGGAACTCGTGAACTTACCATCTGGTAAAGAACCTGTGGGGTGCAAGTGGGTATACACCATTAACCATAATCCTGAGGATAAGGTTGAGAGGTACAAGGCTTGTTTAGTAGCAAAAGGGTATACTCAGACATATGGGATAGACTACGAAGAGACTTTCGCTCCAGTTGCCAAAATGAATACAATACGAACTTTGATATCATGTGCATCTAATCTTGACTGGGATTTACATCAACTAGATGTAAAAAATGCTTTTCTTCATGGAGACCTCCAAGAGGAGATCTACATGCATATACCTCCAGGTTTTGGCACTGCACAAACTGAGGGCAAAGTACTTAGGCTGCATCGATCATTATATGGCTTAAAACAATCACCTCGGGCATGGTTTGATCGTTTTCGACGGGCGGTACTACTAATGGGTTATAAACAGAGTAATGCCGATCATACTCTGTTTTACAAACATAATGCAAGCAAACTGGCTATATTGATAGTCTATGTTGATGATATTGTTATTTTAGGAGATGATGAGGAGGAAATTAAGAGATTGAAGTTGCAACTGGCACAGGAGTTTGAAGTTAAAGACTTGGGTCAATTAAAATATTTTCTTGGAGTCGAAGTCTCTAGGAGTTCAAAAGGTATCTATCTTTCTCAGAGAAAATATATCTTGGATCTCCTATCAGAAATTGGAATGAAGGGGTGTCGTCCAGCTTCTACACCAATTGAACATAGTTGTCGCCTTGTTAAAGAGGGAGGCTCACCCGTAGACCGGGAACAATACCAAAGACTTGTTGGGCGCTTGATCTATCTATCACATACTCGCCCTGATATTGCTTTCGTTGTAAGTGTTGTTAGCCGATTTATGCATGATCCTCGAACCCATCATATGGATGCAGTAAATCGGATTATTCGCTATCTTAAAGGGTGTCCTGGTAAAGGTTTGTTATATTCTTCCCATGGCAATTTACAGATAGAATGTTATACAGATGCAAATTGGGCAGGCTCATTAGATGATAGAAGATCAACATCTGGCTAGTGTACCTTTGTTGGAGGAAATCTTGTTACATGGCGTAGCAAGAAACAGAGTGTGGTTGCCAGGTCTACAGCAGAAGCAGAATTCAGATCCATGGCACATGGAATATGTGAAATTTTGTGGTTAAGGATCTTATTAATGGAACTGGGCTTGTTTCGGTCGAAACCCTTAATGTTGTACTGTGATAACAAGGTAGCTCTTGATATTGCGCACAATCCAGTACAACACAGTCGAACAAAACACATTGAGATTGATCGACACTTCATTAAAGAAAAGCTGGACCAAGGAGTCATCTGCATGCCCTATGTGAGTTCTTCTAACCAAGTAGCAGATATTTTAACTAAAGGGTTACCAGATAGGCAATTCTCAAGTCTTTGTTGCAAGATGGGGTTATTTGATGTATTTGCCCCATCTTGAGGGGGAGTGTTGAGTTATATCTTGTACTCAAGTGTAAATAGCTTGTTGTCAGAGGGTCTAAAGTGTAAAATGGTGTACTCTTGATTATATAAAAAAAGGAAAGGAAACGAAGAGAACTCTCCAGTACGCTCCTATCCAAATCCTGAGCACACGAACCATGGAGTCTTGCTATCCCTAGTTAGTGTTCACTAATCCCTACATGTGCTCGTACGAATCGCGATGCAGAAATGAATGGCCAGATAAGGGGGTGTATGAAAGCATATGCTTTCTCAAATGTTAACCGTGAGGTGCCTGAGGAAGATGGAGACGTGTCGGTGGTTGGGCCTTATCCCTCTCGGGGAGAGGTCGATCCTCCAGAGCTGCCCACCGACGGAGACTACGTCGCAGCTGAGGGCCTCGCCGGCGGGAAACTCCAGCAACTGCTTGCAGTTTACTCTCAGGTGGACGAGAGCGGAATCAACATTGGCCATCCTGGTTGTCTGCGCCATCGTCATTGCCGCCGGCCCTCCTCCGGTCGTCATCAGCTCAGGTGCGTGGAAAACCCGAGCCGAACGGATCAATCAATGAGCTCAAGCTTTGCACGCCAGGGTCCATGTTATATACTACTCGCGCCAAGTCCGAGTCGAGTCCAAACTGAAAGCGGTCCGGATTCTCGTGCCCGAGTATATCATATTTTCCGGACCGGACGACAGACAATGTATGAAACGGACATACCCAAAGTATACCTTCCCTTTTCAGACAAGGATTTACGGCACGCAAGTGCAGGACACTCAGTCCCTGATGTTAGCCTTTTATTTTGACTTTCGATTTTCAAACTTCTATGTCTTTTAAACGGAAAATTTAAATTATTTTTTTTTCGTATTCGTGTTTCTTGCGACCAACACTTTCAGATAAGATGTATTTTGAATATATTTTGACGACTTTTTAAGAAAAATGTTAAGTTTCAATGTTTGAAACTTATTAGTACATGCGGCCGACAAAAATCAGTTACTTTGTGTCTACGGCCGACAGAAAAAATTGTTTAAAATTATATCTCTGAAACTTGTTGGAACAGGGCATTTTTTATGCAAAAAAGGGTAAGTTTCATCATTGAAACTTAAAGCTTTTTGAGGGATTTTCTTTCTTACCGTGCCTTCGTGCGGAATTCAACTACTTTGTGAATCATCAGGCAAATCGAGCGGGCAGTGGAGCTTGGCAGGTGAGGGCCCCCGTGAGGCAGTCCTGGATTGAGGGGCCCTCGGGCCGCCGGCCGATTGCTTATGGGCCAGCCCATCAACGATTTTCTCAAGGTTTTTGCTAGAAAGGTTTTCTTCTATAGGCACTAGATTGGCCTAAGTGCACCCTTTGCTTATCAAGTCTAACAGAAAATGTGCTAAATGTTTCGAAAAATTCTCATACCGTATTGTAAGAAAATGTTTGGCTCGTATTTTAAAATGTTAACCATGTATTTAAAAACTATTCGTTGTGTACTTGAAAATGGTTGATCACATATTTAATCATTTGCTGAAATCTTCAACGTTTATTGCAAAATTGTTTACCACACGTTACAAACTGTTCACCTTGTATCTAGAATCTGTTCATCGGGTATATAAAAATGTACAACATTTCCTTTGCAAATTTTCATCTTGTATTACGAAAAAGTTCATTGTATATTTTTTTAAATAATGAGTATTATTTTCGGTAAATTTTTTCAAAAATAGACAACAATTTTTTTAATATATTGTGAACATTTTTATGAACAACATAAACATGTTTCTAAAAGAAATATTTTTTTAAGCATGAACATTTAATTTAAAGGACATGAACATTTTTTGCATGGTGCACATGAACATTTCTACTGAGTAGTGTGAACATTCTCTGAACGTACGTGAACATTTTACTTATACAAAAAAAATTGAACAACATGAACATTTCTGAAAGTACGCAAAAATGTTTCTTAGTAGCATTAACAATTTATTTAAAGCATGTGAATATTTTCCTAAAACCGAGTGAAGAATTTCTTTAAACAGAGTGACAAACTCGCGCGCACACACGTTTGGTGTTCCATTTTTGTGCTATCGGCAAAGAATGATATGCTAGTAGTGCAGTCGCTAGCCACTTCAAGGCGAGAATGAAGTTCCGCGTTTGCCATATGAGAGCAACTTTCTGAGGGATGCCTATTGCGGGAACCCCTCAAGGGTTATTTTTGGTGGGCTGAGAGCGCGTTAGCCGTCGCCATGTATCGCGTGCTGGGTGTTCCCTTGGGATTTTTTTTTCTTTAGGCATTTTCAGGTTTTAGATGAGTTTTTTCTGGGTATTTTTTTGGCTTTTTGGTTTTTGTCCGGCTTTCCCTAAGATTTGGACCCAAAAAATCATAAAATAACTCGTTCTTTTATCTTCCGCGAGAGGCATAGATTTGCTTATCATGGTGGCACGGGTTTGCTTCCACGAGAGGCACAACTATGCCTCTCGGAAAAGAAGAAATATGTGTTTTTTCTTTGATGAGAGGCGCGGCTATGCCAAGAAATAAAATGTGTTTTTCTTCTACCGTGAGAGGCTGCCTCTCGTGGAAGAAAAAGAATTTTTCCTGAGGCATAGATTTGTTTTGCATGGAGGCACATATTGGCTTTCACGCTGTGCCTCTTGAAAAGGGAAAAGAAATGGGGGAGGGGGGGGGGTGCTTCGAGCGATATATATACGCTCTCTCACCAAAGGCGATACATAGACGCACCCGCTTGCTGCAGAATAGAGGGGGGAAATGAACCTACTGTAGGCTGGACTTCATTTGATTGACCTGTCGTTCTCAAAAAGGAACCGAAATTCCATGAAAATATCCCTAAACAACGAAACTCCATGGAAATAACCACGTGATATTTATGGCTAGAAACTTAAAGAATTGAAATCATATTGGATCTAGTCACTCTGGTTTAGAGGTAGGAGTAAAATTGCACAGAATGTCAACTAAAATGTATTTTCCCCAACACAAAAATAGTTGTTCTGAAAACTTTAAGTACCGGTCGAGCTGATGCACTCCCACCATCCATATTCTTATTTGAAGGTGTTCACACATAAAATCTTTAATTAAGAAGCTTGCAAATGCAAAAATCAACTGGAGGTTGGTGGTAACTTTGCATCACTGCATATGCAAGCCTTCCACGAAATTGAATTTAGTGGTTTCGCATTGAGTCATTTGCAGGACAAAAAGATGTTGACGGACCAAAAGTGAACTTGGTAAGTTGAGGCTTGAAAGGTACTTTTCAATTTTTAACCGTTCGTTTTTCTGGCTTATGTCACACTTCTCCTTATTATTTGATAGAAAAGTGAATTTATGTCTTTTTTGCGAATGGAAAAGTGAATTTATCTATCACAATACTTTTGCTTTTATTTTTTATATATGCACCTCCAACGTAAGCTCAGGTTGACACGTCCCCCTTTTGGGACTTTGGACAACTGTAGACGAGAATTTCCTTTTTCCGGGCCCCAATAATCTGTAGTACTAGCTAATTTATAGCCCCCTTTCCAAATGTGCATGACATTGACACAACTTTAGCACCAAACTGGATAGGTAGGCCATGATGCATCAAGAGTGTTAAATTTGGAGATCACAACCACCTCCACCTGAGCTTCAGTTGTTGAGGCCCTTGGCTTCTACTCCACAAATCCACGCATTGCATCACAGTTTCATGGCTGTTCAACAATATAACTTAAATAGGAGGTTGTCGATTTTACAAGCAACGATTTCTCCCTCTCTTTGCTTGGTATGAGAAATAAGTGCCCAGTCTGTTAATTTCATTTGATTTACATCTACACATGTATGACATGTTATTATTCATGGGTTACACATACGTCACGTTGTTACTTTTAAAATAAATAATGTGATAAAGTTTTTTTCTTTAGCAAAAACTACATTGTTGATCTTTCAACCAGATATCCAGAATACAAGAAAGATTCTTTTAGCAAAAAATAAATAAATACATTGTTCATTCAACAATTGTTCTAACTTTATTTGCCATCCCTGTGGCCATCGGCACCTCCAAGACATGATGAAGTGTTGGATGACGATCTATGGGATTAGAAGCAGTCGATCTGAGAAACATAAACATCATATGCTCGATGATGTCATTCACGACGACAACACACCAGTTAAAGATAAAAGTTGTGATTTTACTCTATGTGACACCGCCTCCACCTTTGAGACGTTGTCACAAAGGGCGAACAAACCTAACATAGATGGAAGTAAAACTACAACCCAACTGTTAGTTAATTGGTCGCTCCATGGACAAACCTAACACGGGTGGAGGTCTGGGTGCTGTCTTTGGTGCTGGTTAGTGTGTTGGTGCTGCGAGTGACTGATCACTGTGGTGGGGCTTTTTTCTTTTTGTCTTTTTTCTCTGTTTGGTTGTGTGCATCCTCAATGTCTAGTTGGATATTTTATTGATGCAGAGATTGTGTGTAATTAGTATCTTCGTGATTTTAACATATTTCCTTTGTCGGAAAAAACCCACAACCCAAGTGTTAGTTAAATCTTGGTTCCCGCCTTCAGCTATCGAGAAGGCCAGACAGGGACCGATGTCCTAGCTGGTGTGGATGTTGGTTCTTTTTCTCCCACTCTCCTCTCTTATTGGCGCGATCACATGAGCCATAAACAACATGGAATTACACAATAAATAGGGTAGTTTAATTTTTAGCCATACAAGTTTTTGTGTGTGTAAAGGACTCCTATCTATATTATGAAGGTTCGCAAGAATTACGAAGCACCTCAAATATAATAAAAATTACACAAATATTCATAAAGCAGTGATGCCGCTAAAACAAGACGCGATGGCGCGGCGATGTGGCCACTCGCATACCGGAGCCGGCCCGACCTTATCGATGACACTAAGCAAGTCTCTGTGCACATTCCCTTCAGGACCAGCACTATGGAGTCACAGTCATCACCGTTGAACCCTTGAATCAATCCGTAGAATATGACACCAAGTGTTTCCATTGCGTACGCACGACGAGAAACCATAACCTCGTCACTCGAAGGCGCTGGCACAAATTTATTTGTTATGATTTATCTACATAAAAGACACTGATAGCATAATTTATTAATGGGAATTTTAGTAATCACAACAAGTGTGTGGACGAAGGCTCATATATAAATACAACCATCTAGCTTACGAGAAAGGTAACATATCAAGAGGGTGGGCCATTGATAAGTGAAAATGGCGAGGCGTCGCAGTCGTCGAACCGACTACCAACCCTTGTTAAGCCTTCACTCACACTACTACTCATCCAGTCCAACTCCAGCCCCCCCAAGGTGTGGTGTTGTTGTATCTTGTATCAGCTGATCAAGACTAGGACACCATGCCATTCTTCTTCTTCTTCTTCTTATTGGATTACAAGGCAAGGCAAGACAAAGAGTAGACCGTCTCCATCCGTCCATCCACCGCCACCTTACCAACCAACTCACTCACCGATGGCAATGGAGAGTGAAAGCGACCATGGCACCGCCGTGCGTGCGTCTTGCGGTTACATACGTGGCCCCGCCGCCGACACTAACAGCATCCCAACCACCTTCGGACCCTCTCCTTCCTCCTCGCTCATTTCTTCTTCTTCCTCCTCGCCGGCCTCTCTCTTCACGCGCATGCACTCCAGGCACCTACCTACGTACGTACCTAGCTGCTGGGACGTGGCCGGCCGGACGTCCGTCGTGGTGCGGTGATCGGATCCGAAGATGGAGTACGTGGCGGTGGCGCGGTCTCTGACTCCGATGAGCCGCAGGACTCGCCATGCTCACCGCCTCCAGCTCGTCGCCGATCCTCCTCTGCAGGCTCCTCCTCCTCCTCCTCTTCCTCCTCCGGTGAGTCCACAACTATGCTCAGTCGCCGTACTATCATACATCAATTAATTCACTTCACGGAGAGCTAGCGTGTCCGTCAGGTGGTTTCGTTTCATTTTCTGTTCCATCCACTGCATTCAATTCAATTCAATTCAATTCAATTGGGATCAGGCAAGTTCAGGTCCTCTTTTAATGGACAATGGCTTGGAAATAATTAAACTCGGCTGGACCAGCTAACGGGCCATAGACGATAAAAAATATATCAGCATGGGCCAGGCCCACTCACATTAGCCCATCAATGCATCAATGCGGCCCAAATTTACCATGTCCTCTTTTTCACAAAATGAAAAACAACTTTTACCATTCCCACTCTGCTTCTTCTAATGCTGAACCAATGTAAACGTTCAGTTGCAGCCAACGACGGCGGGCATCGGCATCGGCAACGGCGTACATGTGCAGCAACAACAACACAGCCAGAGGCGCATGGATCTTGAGCAAGGGGTACTACCGGTTATTCTTTCTTGTATAAAATATAAATTACAACAACTTTTCTGAATTTACCATGTCCTTTTTTCAAAGACAAAAAACAACTTTTTTACCATGCGTCTATGCCACCTCTGCTTCTTCTGACGCTGAACCAATGTAAACGTTCGGTTGCAGCCAACGACGGCAGGCATCGGCAACGGAAACCACAACGGCGTGCAGGTGCAGCAACAACAGAGCCAGAGGCGCATGGATCTTGAGCAAGAGGTACTTCTGATCATTCTTTCTTGTACAAAATATAAATTACAACATCAATTTATTTTCTGCAATGCACTTCCAAGAACAAGTTAAAGTTTGGCGACTGAAAATGCAAGGGAGTACGTGGGTGCAGGTGGCGGAGCTGAAGCAGCAGCTGAGCAACGAGCAGATGGTGCACCACATCCTCGAGCGCGCCCTGCACGCCCCGACAAATTCATCAACCTCGGCGCGCTCCGTGCTCCTCAACATCCCGGCATTCATCCCGGCCAAGGCCAAACAGCTGCTCGCCGAGCTCGTGCTCGTCGAGGAGGAGATCGTGCGCCTCGAGTCGCAGATCCATACCATGAAGGGAAGCCTGAACCTCTCGCAGCAACAACGAGCATCGGTTGCAATGGCCTCCAACACGTGCTCGTACCCGCCAAGTGTCCACACCGACAACGGCAATGGCAACCCGCCAAGCATCTACACTAACAATAGCAGTGGCAATGGTCGAGTCAGCAATGGAGGAGCAGCTACACGCACCACGGCGCACTCGGCTCGTCATGGCAACAACAATGTCAACGGAGGAGCTACGCCTACGACAGGTAACGGCACGCCAACGCACACAGCGCCGACGTTGGTTCGTCAAGCCTCGGGTCAGGTGGCGCCGGAGATAAAGTCCATGTTCTTCATCAGCCAGGCCATGAACGCCGAGTACCTCCAGCGCCACCTCGCCGCCACGGCCACCGACGACAAGCCGGCCAAGAGCCCCAGAGAGCAGGCGAGAGGCTCCTCTGGATCCGCCGCCGTCAGCCCGAAGCTCAACGGTAACATCTTTGGCCTCCCGCCAAGAAACTCCCTTGAAAAGGTAACCACCAAGCAAAACTGAACTAAGACCATTTGTCTATGGGATGCTCTGCTCATGCTCTGTTTTTCCAACAGCAATCGGAGCGAGCACCCCAAAAACCTCCGAGAGTCTCCCAAGAAGCATCGCCTCCGGCACTGGCGCCGGCGAAGAGGGACGAGCAGAGCAAGGCCCAGCTGCCGAACAAGCTGTCGGAGCGGATCGTGAAGTGCCTGGCGGTGATCTTCATCAGGCTGCTCCGGTCGTCGCGGGTGGCGGAGATGGAGAAGTCCGGCAACCTAGCCAGGTCCGGGAACCTGCAGGGGAGCTTCCGGATCGACGCGGTTCTGAACGTGGCGGCGGCCAAGGAGAAGGATCAGAGGGGGAAGCAGGACCACTACGGCATCTTCGCGGTGCCGGACTCGGTGGTCCGGGACATCGGCCCCTACAAGAACCTCGTCAGGTTCACGTCGAGTGCTTTCGATCTCAGAGGGTTCTCCAGCTCCACTCTCCTCACCAAGCTGAGGTAAATGATAGTAGGACATTCATCAGTTCATCCAACTAATTTACTGCTTGTGTTAATTATTGATTTTAGTGGTTATATATAATTTTTGGATGACATGTGTGATGGTAGGGAGATGTTGGAGGCCTTGCAGCAGGTGGATTTGAGGTTTCTGACGCACCAGCAGAAGCTAGCGTTTTGGCTCAACATTTACAACACATGCATCATGCACGTATGTTCCCTTTTTTTTTATCTTTGCCACATTTCTTCGAGGTAGAGGTTTCGGCATCTGCCGTTTGGTGATGGAAAATTGTGTGTTTTGAATAATTCTGCAGGGAATCCTGCAGCATGGTTTGCCCTCAAACTCTGAAAAGTTGCTGGCACTGAAGAACAAGGTAACATAGTTTGTTTAGACAAACATTATGTTTCTTCTTTATTTTTCTAGTTTTGCCAAGAAAGTGTAACATCCATAGTTTGTTTCCTTCTTTTCAGGCAACCATCAATGTTTCAGGGCAGAAGTTCAATGCTCTGGTGATTGAAAATTTCGTCTTGAGGCAGCCATCCAGTGTGAAAGAAGTGAGCATTTTGTAGATTTTATTTTGCTTTCAGTTGCAGCTGCACAACAAGAATGTGTTGTTCACATGAGTAAACAAACACCACAGGAATTCTGGAAGTGCGATGTCGATGTCGAAGAGCAGCAGGTGAGGGGTCTCTATGGATTGAACAGTTCGGAGCCAAACATTCTGTTCGCGATGTGCTGCGGCACCAGATCTTCGCCAGCAGTAAGTCCATGCACTCCTAAACCCCTTAGTGAGTGAATGACCATACTCCTTGAAGTACCACGCATGTTTTACCCTCCTCCTTGAATGCTTGAAATTTCTACCAGATTTATCACCAGTGAAATCTGAATTTTGTGTTGTACATGCACATATTGTGAGTTGCAGCTGAGGATATACAAGGCGGACCGCGTGATGATGGATCTGGAGAAGGCGAAGCTGGACTACCTGCAAGCATCGCTGGTGGTGATCTCGACGAGGAGGCTGATGATCCCGGGCCTGATACACTCCAACATGCACGACTTCGCCAAGAACATGGAGTCGCTGCTCCGGTGGATCTGCGACCAGCTCCCCACATCTTGGTCGCTCAGGAAATCCATGGTGGACTGCCTCAGGGGACACCAGGGCCACCTCAAGGTTGAAGACGTCGTGGAGGTGATCCAATATGATTATGAGTTTCAGTACCTGTTGCCCATGTGAACATGGATGCTATTGTTGTAACTTAAGTGGCACCGCATAAACGGCGTACAGATTTCCTTGTATATATTGTTGTCTTAGAGGTGGAAAAAGGTGGTTTCATGCATATAGTTTTTGGGATGAAAATCTTTATTTTTGTATCAAAATAAGAAAAAATAGTTATCATTTCTTGTACGGTGAATGGAGTATTTGAGAGTACTTTGAGAGTACATAAAAAACATTGCCGATTATAATTTAGTTTATTCATGTCGAGTTTCTATTTTTTGCACACTAAACCTTTATGGCTCCTCCACTTGCTACTGCTCCTTTAAAGGAATGTTGGACACCCGCCTCTTAACGTCCCATCTGTGTGTTTTAGCCATCTGAATGCAGTACATACCTCAACCGCCCGATCTTCGCCTCCCTTTCCGATCTCTCTCCCGTCGCCGCTGCTGGACGACGCGGCCGTCGGTGGCAGCAGGACCTGCTGCTATGCGGCGGCGACTTGGAGTGAGCAACGGCGACGGTAAAACACGACGACATGGCATCGATTCCTGATCCTAAGCGGCGGTTCATGCATGGCTGTAGCAGCAGCCGGCCAGATGCAGCTGATGCGGGAGCGGGACGTGTGCTAGCTACTCGCCTTGATCTGCTGCACGCGGACTGCTAGCGCGGGCATGGTGGCCGGGGGTCCTGCTCTGGTGTGCTGCATGCCCCGTGTGCTAGCTAGGCTAGGGTGCCGCGGCACTGGGCGGAGCACGGAGGCGGCCGGTCCTCGGTTCTTCGTCCCGGTCGTCGTGGCGGATCTTGCCTGAGTTGGTGGCGGCTGGCCAGGGCGCTCCCCAAATCCGGCCCGTCGGGATCTAGGGAAGTCCCAGGTGGTTGGCCCTACTGTTTTCCGTGCTCCAGAACCTCGATCTGTTGTAGCCTTCTCGATCTGCTGCAGCCTTCTCGATCTGGACACCGACAGTTCCGGTCTTCCTCTCGGATATCTCAGCTTTTGGCACATGCACTACCGGAATAACCTTATATGCCTACGGCCATATCTATGCCGACGGCTGCCGTAGGCATAGATGAAGCTATGCCGACGGCCTGGCGAATACCGTC
>NC_041386.1:603921844-603932671 GCF_002162155.2 Triticum dicoccoides | reverse complement strand
ATCTATGCCTACGGCAGCCATAGGCATAGTAAGGCCGTCGGCATACATCGATCTATGCCTACGGCAGCCGTAGGCATAGTTAGGCCGTCGGCATAGAGGTGGCCCTGGTGGCTCGGGGACAGACGGCGGGCTGACGCCGTCAAATCTATGCCGACGGCCCTGACGGCGGCCGTCGGCATAAATATCATCTGTTTTTTTATTAGGAGCTGCCACGCGGCAGAGCTATGCCGACAGCAAAGCCGTAGGCATAGTTATCCATCTTTGCCTACAGCAAGGCCGTAGGCATAGCCCCGCCACGTGGCGCCTCCTGGTAGCCCCGAGAACTATGCCTAGGCATGGCCCCAGGCATAGATATCATCTGTTTTTTATTTTATATTATTTTTATTTTTTTAAAAGTTAAAATTTGAATAATTTAAATCTAACTTATCTAAACTTAAACATACACAAATTATACATCGACTTGGGGTAGAATTTTCCATAGATTATTAATATCCAATTTATTTTTATTTTTGAGTATGTTAGAAATGTGACCTCGTGTACTTTTGCATATATGTCCTTATACTTTGTTAAAAACATAAGTAATTGATACTTGGATCGATTTTGACAAATTTTATATAGTTTCTTATCAGAATCTTGAAAGGATTATGTTGCTATACTATGTTTCAAATTTGAACTAACTTAAATCATGTTTGCTTCAAATTTACAGGAAACACCATTTTGTTTTGATTTTTTTTGTATATTTTGAGAAAAAACCCTTCGGGGGGTAGCAATGCCACCAGAGCATCGCGTCGGGTCCTCATACATGTCTTAAGGTGTGGTGGCACGTATAAAGAGGCAATACGCGGCTCCGGTGTGAGGTCCTCCCCCTCACGAACGGCAATGAAATCGAAGTAATCCCTCTACGGTTTTGGCGTTGCATGAAATAGTTCTGAACACTCGGAGTGTGACCAATTCATGAGATTTTTACACAGTGCAAACACATGTGATATAATAGGTGTGGCAATTTCTTATATTTTTTAAAGATGCAAGATTATGTGAAAAACCCCCCACTACGGATTGTTCTTCGTGTGTCTACGAGTGTGGCCAGGGGCCTTCGGGGGCTAGCCATGCCACCAAATCTTGCGTTGGCTCCTCTTACATGTCTGGAAGTGTGCTGTCAGGTGCAAACACCCGTCATGCGGCTCCGGAGTGTGACCCATTTCACGGAAGGCGCTGTCGCCAGCACTTGGACAGGGGAAACAGCCGTGCCGGGTCGACACGAGGGGGATCCGATGGTGGGTTGGGCCCAGACCTTGTTTTATGAAATGTTCCTATGGGCTGACCTATCACAATCAGGTGGAAAAGTCCGTTGGTCAAAGGCCGTCCGGTGTAAGTCAAAGGCCTAGATCTCCGGGTCAACGGGGCTAGGTAAGGCCGGTTGGGGGCCTTCGGGGGTAGCAATGCCACCAAAACTTGCATTGTGTCTTAACATATATATACAAGTGTAATGGAGGGTTGAAATAGCCAACAGAGCAACAAGCAGCACACTTCCTTCACAAAATCACACACGTTCTTTCTCGATAACCAGATACTACCTTGGAGATGGTGTAGTTTACAAGCGGCCTCCTGTCAGGCTTCTATGAAATATGCTCAAACTTTTACAAGGTCCATATGACTAAACCGTGCCAGGTCCCGAGGATTTCCGGCATCGCATGATTTCCCGTGGATTTTAACGGCTAGATCCGGCATGCTGCCGAGGTACATTCACCCTATGGTGGTGGGCCTACCCCTCCTTTGGTTGCACTAGGCCTACACATACCGCAAAGACATCATATGTGATTTAACAAAACACTTTTGGACATCATTTCAGGTGGTCGCCGTGCAGATCTACAATTTCCCGCGTTGAAACCCTACAGATGCAGTAAATGTCTCAAATATTGCAGGCGGGCCCGAAAAATGCCATGTACTGGCACGTGTCATGCAATTGCCCCCTTTGAGAGCACGAGAAGTTTCGAGGTCAACGGAGCAACGGGCAACGCACTTCCTTCACAAACCGGACACGTTCTCTCTCGATAGCCAGATACTACCTCGGAGATAGTGCAGTTTACATGCAACCTCCGGTCAAGCTTCTACGAAACGCGCTAAAACTTTCACCGCACCCTACAAGGGCCATATGATGACACCATGCTAGGTCCTGAGGATTTCTGGCATCATATGATTTTTGGTCGATTTTAATGGCTGGATCCGGCATGCCGCCGAGGTACATTCGCCTCTCGGTGGTGGGGCATGCCCCCCTTGGGTTGCACTAGGCCTACACATACCGCAAAGACATCATATATGATTTGAAAAACCACTTCTGGACATTATTTCAGGTGGCCGCCGTGCAGATCTGCCATTCCCGCATTGAAACCCTACGGATGCATTAAATGTATCAAATATTGCAGGCGGGCCCGAAAAATGCCATGTACTGACACATGTCATGCAATTGCCCCCTTTGAGAGCACGAGAAGTTTTGAGGTCAACGGAGCAACGGGCAACGCACTTCCTTCACAAACTGGACACGTTCTCTCTCGATAGCCAGATAGTACCTCGGAGATGGTGCAGTTTACAAGCGACTTCCGGTCAGGCTTCTACGAAACACGCTAAAACTTTCAGAACACCCTACAAGGGTCATATGACGACACCGTGCCAGGTCCCGAGGATTTCCGGCATCGTATGATTTTCGGTAGATTTTAACCGCTGGATCCGGCATACCGTCGAGGTACATTCGCCCCCCGATGGTGGCGCCTACCCCTCCTTTGGTGCTGTCGTTCGATGCTGAGGGACGTCGCACGTATCTTCGTCGACGGTGACGGGGAAAGCCGAAGAGATGTTCCGTGCGACTGTCCGTAGGTCCCCGCCCGGACTCATAGTCGTCATACCGGACGCACCATTCCCCGATCCATTCCCTCCCCACCTCACCTCACCATCTCCTCCTCGCCGCCCTCCTCTCCCGTCACGGATCGTCGACGGTCGGTCCAAGAGGGTAGAAAAAAATAGAAGAAAAACAAAAGGGAAAACACAATTGTATGAGCTTGGTTTCTATTGGTGGAAACGTTTGTGCCACGGATCGATGACGTGGCGCAAATCCATCCATCTAGCTGTCCACCCCACAACCATCCATCCATCCATCTAGAGAAAAGGAGAAAAAAAGAAAAAGAAAAAAGAGCCCACCCCTCTGTCTCTCGCACCTCGCTCTCTCCCCACGAACCTCTCTGTCTCTCGCGAATCCTCTCTCCCCCACGAACCCCTCTCCCTCGCCGCCGCCACCACCGACGCCGGCTGGTTCCGGCGAGCTCCGGCGGCGCGCAGCACACCCCCGAGCTCCCCTAGGTCCACTCCACCCTCCCCTCCGTCCAGAATCGGCGCTCCCGTCCTCCACCGACCCCGTGGCTAGCTAGGGTTTCGACCGCCACCCCTAACATCGCCGGGATCAGCCAGATCCGGCGACGGCGAGGCCAGAGCTCGACAGATCCGTTACGGGCGTGGCGCAGGTACGTCCTTCCCCTCTTTCCTCGCCCGGATCCACCCTCCCCACCTCACCTTCTCCTTTCCTTCCCTTGCTGCAGGTCACCTTGGTGCGGTCTGGACGGCGGCGACGGCAGGAGGGCGCCGTCCTTCCTACTCGAGGAGGCGGAGGACGAGGGGCGCACCTAGCTGGCGGCCCTGTCCTGCTCGAGGAGGCGGGCGCTGCCGAGCTCAAGCACGGCCACGACGACCCACCTCGGCAGGTAGCACCTCCATCTCCTCCGCCTCCTTCCTCTGCTCACTACTGCTGCTGCTAAGTAGAGGAATATGTGATGCACTGCACCACACGAAGCTGGCTATATCCTTCACCGGTAGCTAGTTTGATCTAACCTGATGGACAAGCTAACATACATAGCAGTAGTTGCTTTTTTATCATCCCCCCACCGGCCAGAGCACAACGTACACATACACACAGAGAGGAAATCTCTAGTTAGCTTTTTTTAGTTTGTCCTCTAATTTGTTATTGGCCATAGGCTCGTGACAATCTCTTTTTTTCTTTGTTGATGCTTACAATCAATTCCATAATTTACCAGTGTATAAGTATATAGCCCCTAGCCATGTCTACTTCCAGTCCTACTCGGACACACATATTCACATGTATTCTGCACGTACGCGTGGAATCACGTTCAAGGGAACTTTAGCACTACTTTACAATGTACATGAAGAATCGGTTTACTCCAATTGACAAGTAAAGTACAGTGGCCTAGTTGGATCCTGTGACAAATCATGTGACAAATTCACATCCTAGGCTTGATTCCTGGCCGAGCCAGCTTTTACTTCAATTGACTGCATGATTAAAGTATAGATATAGATAGTATATTTGTACTGGTATGATGAACAAGAGCTTCCAGTTAATTACATAATATTGGTGATGTAGTTTTACTTGCTGTGTATGCTTGCTTAGTTGTCCATCGGGCCGCTCTCTTGTATCGTTTGAGTGCGCCAATTAGTTCGGCCAGCCTCTATGATTTATTATGTAGCTTTTGGAGTGCTTCTATCTGTCACGCCCCAAAACATAGCAGTGACAATTGCCACATGCTTATAAATTCAATTCAAATTTATAAGCATGTTAAGCCATCAGGTTAACCAAGGTAGTACACTGGAATCATTTTTATTCATTATCATAGGAACGACTACAAGTGTTCTTGCTAGTACATGCATGCAAGTTTCTTTATTTCATCCCCTCCCGTAGTACTACTTCTACTGTTCACCATCATTTCCATTGCTCATCTCTGCAAAAAGAAAAGATAGCAAGAATGAGTATGATAACATACTCAGCAAGCACACATGTAGCAGGGAAAAACTGTGACCGGTACAATGTTTTTGCCATCGTGATGCCTTAGTGTTAGATTTTTCATTAGGACTGGAACATTAGAAGAGGAAATATTATCTCAAAAGATCACGAATATATCATCCCTAGCTTCTGCACAAGATTAGCTAGTCTTGCATGTGCTATTCTTAGCATAACGAGTGTACAGGTCCAACAAGTAAAAGTGAGGCGTACTTAGTCAGAACAAGGCATGTGGTACAAGATAGAAAGAGAGAAAAGACAAATTAATCTAGAGGAGTTCTTGGGAGATAGGACGCATGCATCTTTCACAACTAGCATGCAGAACCAAACCACCATGCGTACTGTACAAGGACACACTAGCTGAGGTGAAAGAATTAGAGTGAATTCCACTTTTTACCCCATATTTATACATTTGTGACACTAATTACCCCTTCGAGTGAAAATTCGTCTAGAATGCCCCTTTTGAAATCTTTGGACCCTTGTTTTTTGATGCGTGTCCATCAGGTAAGGTGTGAGGTGACGCCATGTATCCAAAAACATGTGGACGGCCACAAGGAGTGGAACAGATAGGCAAGAGAAGCTTGGACAAGATCGCCAATGATGCCCTCCGATCCTTACAGTTTTTTTTACGAATCAATGACGCAACATGCCGATCTTATCGACCATAAACAAACAAAATGTAAAACTGGGGTAAAACCGTGTTAAAAGTCTCCAAAATCTGACATTTCGATAAAAGTTCCGCTAAATAGGGTAATATGTGTCACAAATGTACAACTACAAGGTAAAAAATGGAATTCACTCAAAGAATTAACAACAAGAATAGTGCTACAGACTAGCCATACAGAGAAGTACTAGCAACAGCGGCATGGCATGAGTAAAGAAAGAGAAGGAACAGGACATCTAGAGAAGCTAGATGGAACGCATGCTTGCCTTCTCCCGATTCTCTTGACACAGCAGCAAGATTTCTAACGCCTGCTCTGCACCAGCAGCTACGGCTCTACTACTACTACCTCTAATGAAGAGAGACAATGGTTGTGGTGTGAGGTCCAGCTACCCGGCCCTTGGCCCTTTATATAGGCGTGCAGGAATAGACACTAAGTAAAATTGCTCTAATTGACATGTATGTCTGACAACAGGAATAGATAAGCTTGCTGGCCTGTACCTGAGTCAGCGGCATAATCATTTCCATTTACTAAACATTTTATTTTCAGTTGCCTCCTCGACCCTTCCTACAGCCAGCTACTTGTTGAGCAAAATATCTGGTCTAACTCTTCTCACAAATTAAGGGAAAGAAAAAAAAGTCTGCCTAGACCAGTACGTGTACATGCATTTGGGTTCTAAGCAACTACTTGATTTTTTTTCTTAATTTGGGTGCTAGGTACTGATAGAGTTGGTGTATCCATAGATAGCATACACTTGCGCATTTTTCTGAGTTCTTCTGTTGCGAATGAGAACAACCATCATGGACCTCCTCTGTTTTCAAGCAACTTGCTTCTCCATGTATGATTTATGCAGCATATACATCTTGCTCCTCTTTTATCAGTAGCAATGGAACTTGATGAAATTTAAGTGTCGTGTTGTTCTAGAGATGCAGGGAGGGAGGGACTTCCATGGATTGGACTGCAAGGATTGGATGCAAACCAATGCACATGAGGAGGAGAGATGCAAGCCAGGTCATGACCTAAAGGTCCCTGCCGTGAACCCCTTCCCCTTCCCGTGTATAATCATGCTCAACAAATACTTGATATGATTTTGGTTAATCTTCAATTCAGCCCAGCTAGCTGTTGTAGTACTTGCTTGTCTCCTTCCAAATGTTGCCCTAGTCCGTTGAGTTTCTTATTGCTCCAGGTAGTACTGTTATTTTTCTGCTCTGCGATTTGGTTTGCATGGTTCTAGGCTCCCAGTCTACCGCTTTTGTTGCTGTGATTTCGAGCTCTGTTTTCTTTATTATGACAAGTTGCAAAATTAGTAGTGGGAAGTAAACTTTTGTTAACTTGTTGGCTGAACGAATGGAACTACTGTTATATTTGATTTGTTGCTCAACTAGTGCTGCAATGATGGAACCGATGATTGTGCATGATGCATCCATCCATTCTATCGGAGAGGCTGTGTTTTTTTCTTCTTGTGCTAAGATTGCCAGCATCACATATCCTATGCTTTTGTTTCTCCAGTAGAGCCTTGTGAGATTTATGTGTCTGCCACCGTCCTCGAATGGTTGTTCAATAATAATGGTCCTAGCTAATTACTAGTATGCGCTGCTGCTAAAACAACTTGCCCCTCGTTTGATTTCAAGGATGTTGTTGCTGCTAAAGTAGCAACAACAACGACAACAACCATGCTTTGGTTCCCCAAAATTCAGATTGCACTTGCATCTCTACATACACACACATATGAACATGCACCTCGGTTTGGTTCAGTTTGCATATTTACATTTGCTTTAACTTTGACTGAAACTATCTTGGTGACACTTGCATCAATGGTGTGTTCTGCCCTTGTAGATGTCCTTGGAGAAGATGGCCATTGGAGTGTAGGGGAGAAACAACCTTGTCCTGCTCGAGGAGGAGGAGGACCACCCGAGCTCGACGACGACATGGCAACAGGTAGCACTCGCCTCTCTCCCAAGGTGAAGGTCTGGTCCGCCTGTTTAGATGGTCTGCTCTCGTCTTATGCATGTGAGGGGAGAAGAAAGCCATTGGACTGAATTATATTTGCATGTGAGGGGGGTGATCCTTTTGGTAGATGCAGAGTATAGATTCACAAAATTCACCACATGAGCGTACTACCTATATCCAAATTCTGGATACCACTTGCATCTTTTGTATGTACACATGAAAAAGCACGACGGTTTGCTTCAGTTTGTATGTATCCAATTGTTTTTTACTTTTGACTGAAACTATCTATCTTGGTGGCACTTGCATCTCCTGTACATACATACATATGAATCAGGACCACACCTTTCTTCAATTTGTATGTGTCAATTTTTTTTGGTTGAACTTTGAGTGAAACCAACTGGCTGGCACCTCAATCTGTACATACACATGAATCAGCACCACCCTTGGTTCAGTTTTGTATGTGTCCATTTGTTTTTACTTTGACTAAAGCGAACTTGATGACACTTGCATCTTCTGTATATACATATATACATATGAATCAGCACCACTCTTTTTCTCTTTGAAGCTTGCCTTGAACAAGAACTGATGCTTGATAGATACAACCGAAACTGGAGCATCTCTGTACTGTATGTATTAGTAGTATTGTTCGGTTCAAGCACCAACATGACAAGTTATCTATAACAAAAGCAATAATTTTCTGCCTTTTTAGTTCTAGGTGATTTTCTTTTGGTAAATTTAATGTATAGATTACATATTCATCCTCATATGTAGGATCTTCTGTTTGTTGTACTGACTGTATGCCACCTCCATCGTTGCAGCCTTGTCTCCCCCACCACCGCCCCTCAGCCTCCTATAATGTTGTTGTGGATTCTTAGAATGGAAATGTTATGTACATAAAAAATACACTATGGTCTGTGTTTGCAAATCCATGGTTGTTGAATCATGTTTGTATAAGCATTTGTAAATAGCTAGCCTTGTTGGCTAATCTTTTTTTTGGTTCTGGTCAGCAACTATGCCGACGGCAATGCTGTAGGCATAGATGGCTGTCGTGACACCAGGGGCGCGCCATGTGGCAGGGCTATGCCTACGGCAAAGCCAAGCCGTCAGCATATCTCTGCCACGTGGCATTCTATGCCTACGGTTGTGCCGTAGGCATAGCCCTGCCACCAGGAGGCACCAGGGAATGCCACGTGGCAGAGATATGCTGACGGCTTGGCCGTCGGCATAGATTTCCACCTATGCCGACGGCCAAGCCGTCGGCATACCTCTGCCACGTGGCTTCCCGTGAATCGTGGGCGCTTTTGACGGCGCCGTCCGTTGCCGTCAGGCGAAAAACACTGCCGACGGCTAAACTATGCCGACGGCTGACGCCCGGCCGTCGGCATAGGCCCCTATGCCGACGGCTATTCTACGCCGACGGTCTGACAAGACTACGCTGACGTGATCTACGCCGACGGGTCTATGCCGACGGCAGCCGTAGGCATAGATCTATGCCGACGGCAGAGGACCTATGCCGACGGCCCTGGGCCGTAGGCATAGGCCGCGAGTCCGGTAGTGATGGCACCACTGGATATCCAGATAGGAATTGATCCGATCGGACGTGCCCACATCTTCGGCCAGAAAGGCTTCATGAGGGCGTGGCGCGAAGCTTCGCTGTATTGCCGGTGCCATGGTACATGCATGTCTAAGTATAGATTTCCACGGTGTTACAGTGGTGAAGAAAGTCATGGTGGCTGCAATCGGAGACTTGTAATGGCGGAGAAGATTTCTGGTTGCACTGAAGAATGGCGGCACAGTTTTTCCCCTGTGTGTCGGGTGTTTGGACTTGCAACGGCGGCCTTGGCAGGAGGGGGCGGCAACACAGGTGGACAAGATTTTGGGGGTGCTTCTCGAGTACCGAGCCGCGATCTTCAGGATGAAAGCCCAAGGTCTGGCCTTCATTAGTTGTACCTGGCAATGTGCTTGAGAAGGTATTGTTTTTTGGAATTTCGGACTCTCTCTAAGGTGAAAACTAAAGATCCTTGATTGAGCGACGACAACGCTTGTGCATTGTTTCCTTCTTGGAGGTGTCGCTTTTGAAGAACCTCTTTTGTAGTCTGGGTGTTGTCTTTGGTGGTGGTTAGAGTGTTGTTGTTGCAAGTGTGTCAACACTGCAATGGGTCTTTATTTATATATATATAGGGTCGCGCTATTCGTCACCCTGGGTGAAGAATAGTTATTCTTCACCCCACTCTATTTTACCATCAATGCACCGTAATTTTACGTTCCGTAAGTTTTGTCTTATTTCCGACGCAAGAAGAGACCGTAAGAAAATATATAATCGCCGTAAAAAATATTTTATGTTATGTAAAATTACAAATGTAAAAACATAGTCTCAAATACACATAAACTGCAAATTTTCTTGTCTTATGACCTATATTTTTATTTTCTTATGTCAAATTTTACGTAGTGAATCAATAGGAATGTAACTATTTGAATTCCAAACGTAATTTAATTATGAAATGATCGTAAGATTACCTCGGGTGAAGAATAACTTATTATAGTGTTGCTATTCATCACCCAGGGTACATAATAAGTTATTCTTCATCCGAGGTAATCTTACGATCATTTCATAATATATATATATATTGTTGCTATTCATCACCCAGGATACATAATAAGTTATTCTTCACCCGAGGTAATCTTACGATCATTTCATAATTAAATTACTTCTGGAATTCAAATAGTTACGTTCCTATTGATTCACTACGTAAAATTTGGTATAAGAAAATAAAAATATATGTCATAAGACAAGAAAATTTGGAATTTATGTATATTTTACACTATGTTTTTACGTTTGCAATTTTACATAATATAAAGTATTTTTTACGACGATTATATATTTTCTTATGGTCTCTTTTTACGTCAGAAATAAGACAAAACTTACGGAATGTAAAATTACAGTGCATTGGTGGTAAAATAGAGGGGGTGAAGAATAACTATTCCTCACCCAGGGGGATGAATAGACAATCCCTATATAAGTTATTCTTCACCCGAGGTAATTTTACGATCATTTCATAATTAAATTACATCTGGAATTCAAATAGTTACATTCCTATTGATTCACTAAGTAAAATTTGGTATAAGAAAATAAAAATATATGTCATAAGATAAGAAAATTTGGAGTTTATGTATATTTTACATATATTTTTATGTTTGTAATTTTACATAACATAAAGTATTTTTTACGACGATTATATATTTTCTTACGGTCTCTTTTTACGTCAGAAATAAGACAAAACTTACGGAACGTAAAATTACAGTGTATTGATGGTAAAATAGAAGGGGGTGAAGAATAACTATTCCTCCCCCAGGGTGACGAATAGACAATCCCTATAT
>NC_041386.1:603912881-603921470 GCF_002162155.2 Triticum dicoccoides | reverse complement strand
TTTTTATTTCTGTTCTTGGTTGGGTGCATCCTTAATGTCTTTTGATATCTTGTTGGTGCAGAGGCTGGTAGTAATTGTTATCTTCACGATATTAATATATACACGCAAGTATCATTGATGCTATTTTTCATGGGTGGGCTCGCACACAGTGGCGGAGCCAGGAAATTTGAATTAGGGAGGCCGATTGCAGTCAAAATAGGTTGGGGAGGGCCAAAGCATAGAAAAAATAGACTTTAAACATAAAAAATTGCTAATTATGCACTGTTCATCAGTGAATTAGCAGCAAACTCCTAATGTCAGGGGGGCCAGGGCCCCTGCTGGTCCCCCCTGTCTCCGCCACTGCTCGCACAGTCATTGGATGGGTCCATGACGTGAGATTGCCTTTGATTGGTTCATCAGCTCCTCACGCACAGGCGTACGATAGAGCAGGAGGACAACATGGGCTTGGTTGAGGCAGCCCAGATCAGCCTCACCAGCAGAGAAGGCGTGAAACTTGCATTCGAGAGCAACTAGTTAACGAACGCTTTATCGGAAGTCTCACAACGATCAACGTCACTTGACGCGTTCTCAGCCACCCGCTACATGTCACGCTCTAGGCGTTCTCTTCGGGTTTCTTTTAATTTTTTCGCACATATTTTTGGCTTTTTAAATGTTTTTTGATTTTTTTTCTACATTTCGGTTTTTCACCTGTCTTCCTCAGCTTTTGGGTCAAAAAAATTGAATTTTTTTTGCATGAAAAAATCACGCTTTCTTTTTTTTCTTTTATGAGAGTCACAGTTTTGCTTCCGTGAAAAGCACGGTTGTGCTTCAGCGAGAGTCATGGCGGTGCCTTTCGGAAACGGAAAAAAAACGCGTTTTCTTTTTTTTTCCTTCCGCGAGAGGCACGGCTGTGCTTTCGCGAGAGTCACGATCGTGCCTTTCGAAAACAAAAGAACGCGTTCTTTTTCCTTCCGCGAGAGGCACGGTTTTGCTTCCGTGATAGGAATGGTTGTGCTGTCACGAGAGTCACGGCCGTGCCTTTCGGAAACGAAAAAAACATGTTCTCTGTTTTTTTGCTTTCGCGAGAGGCACGGTTGTGCTTTCACAAAAGTCATGGCCGTGCCTTTCGAAAAGAGAAAAAACGTATTTTTCTTTCCTTCCGCGGGAGGCATGATTTTGCTTCCGCGAGAGGCATGATTGTGTTTTCATGAGAGTCATGGTCGTGCCTCTCGAAAATGTAAAAAAAAAAGTGTTTTCTATTTTTTTTCCTTTCACGAGAGGCACGGTTTTGCTTCCGGAGAGGCACGGGCGTGTCTCTTTCGGAAAGAGAAAAAACCCGTGCTCCCGGTTCGTTTTTTGTCCAATTTCTTAGGTGATAAAAAAGTGTGTCAAAACCTATCAACATGAAATCTAGTTTCGAAGATCTCGACGCAAGGAATTCAACGATGAAAACGGTTCAAGATTTGGTCGCATGGTTTAAGAGATAAAATATTTTGAATAAACAGATCTACAAAAAAAAGAAAAATTTCCAGGTTGCGACAAGTGGCGCACATGCAGCGCGTTACTTTGTCGCAACCTGAGGAGGTGAGAGTGATCTTTGTAACCAGTACTCCTCAACAATCGTGATTTCGCTTGCATTCAAACACCAGAGCAACCATGGGCCAGCAGGTCCGGTACAAACTTGGCCCAAGGCCATCAGGCCCAGGAGCGTTATTCCGATCAGTTGGGAATGAAATCACTAATTGAGGAGTACTCGTTGCAAAGTTCACTCCAATTCCCTGGTTGCGACAAGTGGCACACATGCAGCGCGCCACTTGTCGCAACCTGGGAGTTTTCTCTTTTTTCCGTAGATCCGTTTATTCAAAACGTTTTATCTCTCAAACCATGTGTCCAAATCTCGAATCGCTTTTACCGTTGGATTCTTCACGTCGAGATCTTCAAAACTAAATATCATGTTGATAGGTTTTGACGAACTATTTTTCACGAAAATAACCTGACAAAAAAACCGAACCGGGAGCACGAGTTTTTTCCTTTCAGAAAGAGGCACGCCCGTGCCTCTCACGAAATCACAACCGTGCCTCTCGCGGAAGCAAAACCATAACTCTCATGGAAGGAAAAAAAAGAGAAAACATGTTTATTTCGTTTTCGAGGAGGCATGGCCGTGACTCTCGTGAAAGTACAACCGTGACTCTTGCGAAAGCAAAACCGTGACTCTCGCGAAAGAAAGAAAACAAAAAATGTGTTTTTCTCCTTTCCGAGAGGCACGGCCGTGACTCTCGCGAAATTACAACCATGCCTCTCGTGGAAGCAAAACCGTGACTCTCGCGAAAAAAAAAGAAAACATGTTTTTTTTCGTTTCCGAGAGGCACAGCCGCGACTCTCGCGAAAGCACACCCGTGCCTTTCGCAGAAGTAAAACCGTGACTCTCATGGAAAAAAATGGAAAACACGTTTTTTTTTGAAAGGCACGGCCGCGACTCTCGCGAAAGCAAAACCGTGCCTCTCACGAAAGCAAAACCGTGACTCCCGCGATAGTGAAAAAAAAAGCATTTTTTGGCACAATTTTTTTTCTTTCCAAATTTTTTGTATTGAAAAGCTAAGAAAGATCGGTGGAAAACCAAAACGTAAAGAAACACAGAAAAAACCCGTTTAAAAAGCCAAAAACGCGTGCGGAAAAATAAAAAAATCCAGAGAAAGCGCCCAGAGCACGACAGTGACGAATGGCTGAGAGCGCGCCAAGTGGCGCTGATCGTTGCGAGGCTCCCAAAGGAGCGCTCGTTAACTAGTTGCTCTCGGTTGGGAACCATTCGCGGCATCTACTAGATCGTCGATGGCGCGCATTGCCGCGCCCGTCTATTTTGAATGCTGCATGAGATTGTTAGAAATTTATGTACAAACATAAAGTTTATGTTACCTTATACGTATAATAATATGTTGATACAAGGTGATAGTGTCTCCCATAAAGCTGATAATAGCTAGTCCATTAATACATATGGAATAATTTTGCACATCAATTGTTGTAGTGTCTTATTGTCTGGGATGACATGTATATAAACAGAGAGATGACATGTGAGCAGTGAGGTTAACTGATTGCATGATTATCAGTTGATGGGTCCAAATTTTATCAGTTGATGTGAGCAGTGAGGTCAACTACTATTTAGATGCTATGTGTAACTGAAGAGTAAATAACTACTCTTTTGTGCATGGTAAGGAGAAAAAAGAAGAGAACTATTTAGATTTAGGTGTAACTGAAGAGTAAATAACTTATTTTATTATCCATTCCTGCATGGTATGAACAAATAGACGAGTCATTTCTTCCCCATTTTATTAGTTGGTGGTTATATCAGTGATAATCTGGATGAGAATTCAATACTGTAAGTTAGACAAAGCTGCACATGAACATCCCAGAAGGAAAAGGCTGCATCTACATGGAAGGCGGCAAAAACGTGAGCCTTGGATCTGATAAGTACTATTAGTTTCATAGTTTGTCAAGAACTGATAAGTTTCAGTTTTCGGCATGGATCTTAGATCTCTTGAAGTGAAGTTCCTTGCAGCTTAATTCATATTCTATTCGAAATACTATTCTAGAATGAAACTCACCTGACGCTTGGAATGATTCAAAGCATGTACCTGTCTTGAAAATCCACAACATACATATGTAGAGATGTCCGCAAGATTATTGAGCTTTGCTCATTTATGGATAGAAGCAGAACATATTGAGGCTTCACCCCACTTCTAGAACAGTACGGCTACATTTTTTTGTGCATTTTACTATACTGTTCTAATTAACCTGTCAAATACAGCAGCAAATAGCACCAAGTTATGAATAACACCAAAACATGTTATGCGAGCAATCGTATGCTGTAAAAACATACTGTAGATGATAAAACGATAAGACATAGCAATCCACGTGAAGTAATTAGCTGTCCGGAAGCCATTAGAGATTATCAGTTGAAGAATTTCGAAAAGAAAAAAATGCGATAACCATTCTCCAATATCTGGCCAAATCAATTGACCACCTCCCAGTATGGATAATTACTGCACAAAATTTAGATTGGGAGGAAACAATGTAATCATCGGGTGGAAAAAGCAAATTGTAAAGATAGAGGCCGCACCATGAGTCACTCGTAAGAGCGAAAGATGAAGTGACATCGCTCACTTACGAAGGACGAAAGCCAGTCTGATGGGTGAAGAGGGGCATGAGTGCAGCTGGCGTTGCTGCCATCGCCATCTCCTGGTGTCGCCTGCTGCTGCGAGCGGTGGGGGGCGTGCAAGGTTGAAGGTACATCACCACGGAGCACTGGGGTAGTCGCCGTCCCCGCCGCCAGGAAAGGGAGGGAGGGACGGAAAGGGAGCCCTACCTTTGCAGGTGGATCAGCCGACCCCCGGTTCCGTCGCCTCAAGCCGAGTTCGGGCCGAGCGTGAAGCGGTATCTCCTATCTCCAGGATGCAATCAAGGGAGCTCTCTCTCGGCGCCTATGAGGGCAGCGGCGGCGTCGTATTAGGCTTCGTTCCAGGCCGAGATCACAAAGGGCGAAGGGGATGGGTTACCTTGCGGGAGATGGAGGGGGTGAGCCTCGCCCAACGCAATTTTGTTGATTTTTTTATAGAGCAAAAAAAACTGTCCATGACAACCATCCATCGCTGAATTAACACGAGGCCTCTGAATTTGTTTTCAGAGTAGCGGCCCACACGTTAGCGAAGAGGTGCATCAGACGGCCAAAAACGACCTGGAGATGGGATCTAACGGCCAAAATCACTGATTACTTCAGAGGGTTGGGAAAGTACTCGGTTATAATATATTTAAATTAAGGACAGTAAAACTGAGCCTAAACTGAGCCCTCTCACGCCATCAGTTTTCTCAGCCGTCCATTGTCCCGATCTGGCCATTTTCGTCCGTTGGATGCACGTGAAACGCAGCTTTCCTGCTAACTGGGCCTGTTGTCCTGGGGGGCAGCTACTCCGGTGGCTTTTTTGACGCCTCTGGTTGATTGGGCCAGGTAGCCCTTCTAGCAAGCAGCAAAGGGAAATCAAGGCCCATCAGCTGGACCACGATCCACGAAGGGACAGGGACCTCCTCCTCGGCCGTGTTCTTCCTCGCCTCCCACCCATGCCCTTGGTTTCGTGTCCACGATTCAGACACCGTGGTGGCGAACTGGCGACTTGCCCGGCGGCGGCTCCTCTCCATCCGCCCCCACTCTCGCCCTCCGCCTTCCCCAACAGAAGACACCACGCGATGGAGATGGCGGTGGCTGCACTCACGCTCCTGTTCCTCAGCCATCTGAGTGGCCTTCTTGGATTGATTGTCTGGTGGCGGCGTGGTGTTATTGGTTTGCTCAGCATTCGCCATCATTTCATCAATTCGCAGCAGTGGCCATCGGTTCGGCCCTTCTGCTCCTGCGAATCTGTGGTATAAACAATTCCACTGTGTGTTCTTTCCGCTCCTATCTTCTTCCTCCTGGTTCATTTGGTTCCTCCGATCTGAAGATTGCTCGATAAAGACAGATGACTGGGATCTCTTTTTGTTCAAAAATTGTGTTCCTGTTGTGTTTGCAGGATCAATTGATACGCAGGATTAAAACAATTTTAAGTTTAGTCAGGATCCAGCCCACGCGCATGATCTAGCCGAGGCGGGGGCCGCTCGATCCAATTCGACGCGGGGGCAATCCATCGCAGCAAGGGGGAAATGGAGGGATGCGGGTGATGCAAGCCGAGTGATCGAAACTGCTCTGCTCATATTTGAAGGCCGCAATCATTATACGGTTACTCTGCACAAATTCATGGCAGGGGATGTCCTATCCTTTCCGCTGCCTCACGGTACAAGTACGTCCTCCCCTACAACTCTTCCCGCATCCTTTCCACTCCGGCAACAAAACATCCTTCAGCACGATGCTCGGCTAGGCGACTAGGTCCCCTGTACTTCCTTCCAGTTCATGTACGATTCCTTCTTCCACCAAATAATTGCATTTGCTGATTTCCTCTCAATCCCTTGTGCATAGTGCATACAAGTGATATATATGCTGGTTGTGATCAATTGACATGGGCATATATTTGAGACTGTTAATCGATTTTTTTATATATTTTACTTCAGCAACTCATAATCCCATATGGCTTTTGAGCAGATAATTACCCCATACCTAATCCTTGCATGTTTTACTGCCCATGGTTTATGCCCCACGATTGCTCAGATAACTTGTGCATACAGTGTGGGGCTCGCCAATCGATGCGGAGAAGATCTCACCGGCCGATGCAAGGAAGTTCATCCGCCGCTTTTCAAGCGAGGAGTAAAGTGCTCGCTTGTTTTGTATATATCAATTAATGGCAGTCGAGGGA
Source organism: Triticum dicoccoides (assembly GCF_002162155.2). Taxonomy (NCBI): domain Eukaryota; kingdom Viridiplantae; phylum Streptophyta; class Magnoliopsida; order Poales; family Poaceae; genus Triticum; species Triticum dicoccoides. The sequence continues at coordinate 603,915,159 of NC_041386.1, read as the reverse complement.
GTGATGGTGACGGATGGTGGAGGTGCGGTACAATTTTGCTCTGCTATGTATATGAGCTATGTCCGTCCCTCAATACCATGTCAACTGGCCTTCTAAACCAGGCTGCTATCTGCATATTTTTTTCCTCCCCGTTACCTTTTCCATCTGATCAGTCCTTCTCGTCCTAAATCTGTTTTATCTTTTCTCTTTTTTGCTGCAGGTTATGGTATATTGTTTGGGGACTATTCAAGGCTGGTTCTGGAATTTTATTGGAAGAGATATTGATGGGTTGACTATTTGCAATGGCAATCAGGTTAGTTAACATGGAGTGCTAATCGAAATGAATTTCTTGACCACTGTATAATGTAGTCTGTAGGAGAGTGGCAAGGCCGACACATACCTTAGTTATTAGGTGTGAGATACATCTCCATTCTATAAAGTTTTTTCTCTTCTTTGGTAAGGTCTTTTACTATTAGGCCAACAAGAAGCGCAGGCTGCACGCCGCGAGCACTGAGCGCAGTCGATGAGCTCGCCGCCTGTTGAAACTCCGTTGCTGAACATGTATGGTGACCTTAATATATATCTCACAAACTACATCATGATTGGTCTCCGCCCTTGGAAGCCCTTGGGAAGTCATCACACGAGGCATCTCATCTATCCTTAGCATCAGCATAGCAAGGTACATAAATTCCTGTATCCTATTTTCTCTAATCTAATTCATTTAATCTTAAGAATTTTGAAGGGCATCGACAGAAAGGATTTCCCACTTCATATTGAACCGATAGCCATTCAGATTTATATTCAACAATTTGTGCCGCTGCAGTTCAATTTTTTGCAGCTTTTAAATTTGTGTACGCAAGTTGTTTGACGTAAGTCCGACTAGGCTACAGATGATTGTTACTGAATGAATATGTGAATGACTTTCTTTGCATATTTTTTAATTTTGGAGTTGATGTAGTTCCTCAAGGATAGACTAATTCATAGTTTTCTCATTCAGGTCTAGCATAGTTCATTCTATCATTGGCATTCATAGATTATTTTGTGCTTGGGATGCCATATAAGTTACCGTGGGATTACTATTTTGTGGGTCGATAAAATCCTTTGGAAATAACGTCATGGAAAGAAGAAGCATCCCTGGAATATCTCTGTTCTCTCCCTTAAAGTTTTCTCAAACTATCTAATACCCCGTGAAATGAATCTCAACTATTTAATTTTCATATTTTTTATCAGTGAAGCATTATTATTATATTCGTTTTTATATCATATGTCACTTGTGATGTTTGAAACTCTATAATATTTGGCTGATGTCCTAACTTTGCTTTCTTAGGACGATGAAGTGGGTTTGAGCCAAGACCTCTAATGATGTTTCTAATTCTCTTTCTTCAAGTGCCTTCATCTGGTGGACATAAGTAGTCTTAGTATTGTACCTGGTATTGATATCCAGTTTCAGTGCTTTAGCATTTTTGTTTCAAACATTTTGAAATGACTTATAAAACACAGAACGCCCTCAAGAAACATGTTCATGCAAACTAAACTCCATCTTTCATGTGTCCACATGTTTACATAATTCCTATCATTATATCGAAGAAATGGATGGGTGCAGCAACGCGCGCCATCCATGATCTAGTATCTTCCTTATAGCTGAGTTCTATCGTACGCAAGCGCTCGCTAGTTCGTTCGGGAGGGTTAGCTACAGTTAGCGAAATCACTAATTAAGGAGTACTCGTTGCAAAGAACACTCCACTTTTCCAGATCGCGACAAGTGGCGCACATGTAGCGCGCCACTTTTCGTTTATTCAAAACGTTTTATCTCTTAAACTCTGCGTCTAAATCTCGAACCGTTTTCACCATTGGATTCCTCGCGTCGAGATCTTCAAAACTAGATCCCATGTTGATAGGTTTTGATGAACTTTTTTTTCATGAAAAAAACCGGATGAAAAAACCGAACCGGGAGCACGGTTTTTTCCCTTTCCGAAAGAGGCACGGCTGTGACTCTCGCGAAAGCACAACCGTGCCTCTCGTGGAAGCAAAACCATGACTCTCGTGGAAGAAAAAAAACAAAAAACACGTTTTTTTTTCCGTTTCCGAGAGGCACGGCCGTGACTCGCGAAAAGCACAATCATGCCTCTCGTGAAAGCAAAACCATGACTCTCCCGAAAGAAAAAAAACAAAAAACGCGTATTTTTTTCCTTTCCGAGAGGCACGGCCGTGACTCTCGCGAAAGCACAACCGTGCCTCTCGCGGAAGCAAAATCGTGACTCTCGCGAAAGAAGAAAAACAGAAAACGCGTTTTGTTTTT
>NC_041386.1:603876163-603912730 GCF_002162155.2 Triticum dicoccoides | reverse complement strand
TTTTTTCCGTTTTCGAAAGGCACGGCCGTGACTCTAGCTAAAGCACAACCGTGCCTCTCGCGAAAAAAAACCGTGACTTTCGTGAAAAAAAACGCATTTTTTTCGCGCAAAATTTTTTTTTCCCGGATTTTTTTGATCGAAAAGCTAAGGAAGACAGGGCGAAAACCAAAACGTCGAAAATACCCGGAAAATAACCGTTTAAAAAGCCGAAAACGCGTGCGGAAAAATAAAAAAAACGAAATTCGGAGGGAGCGTCCAGAGCGCGACACGTGGCGAATGGCTGAGAGCGCACCAAGTGGCATCGATCGTTGCGAGGCTCCCGAAGGAGCGCTCGTTAACTAGTTGCTCCCTACAGTTAGTCTCTTTTTTATGGTTATTTTTCTTCCTTTTTCTTTTTTACACCCGGTTTTCTTTGGTTATTCTGTTTTCTTCATTTTTCCATGGTGTCAGTTTTTTTCTTTTTTTTCTATGATTTGTCGGTTAATCTGTTTCTTTCTCGGTTTTCTCTGGGTTTTTATTTCATTTACGGTTTCATTGTTTCTTTCACGGTTTTACTTGTTTTTTATTTGGTTTCCTTTTTTACTTTGTTTTTTATGTTTTTTCTTGGGTTTCACTTTTTTTTACTTTTCCGTCTTTGTTTTTATTCACTTTTACTTTTTTCTTCATCAGAAACATTTTTTGTATGCACATTTAATATTTTCCATGATTAATAATTTTCCAGTGCATTTGATTACTTGTGCTCGTCCACTGATGACGGTTGTTGGTCAGAAGACTGATTGTCTAGACTAGGTGATGCTACATTTCCTCATGGCACCCGCCGGGTTCGGGTGCGGGTAATACGCGCCCAAACCCTTACCCGTCTCAACATTTTTAGCCCATACCCATACCCTTACCCGCACCCCGGGTATAAAATTGTTCCCATACCCGTACCCGGCCGGGTACGGGTAATACCCGCGGGTAAAAATACCCAACTCTGTCACCTCACCCAATTGACATTTCAGCAAGTATATTGGAGCGTTTCATCACATATGTACAACATTTCATCAATTCAACACGCATATTTCATCATTTTAGCAACATATATAACACAAGTCAACATTTCAGCAACATATAACCCATTTTCAACTCATATAGACAACATTCCAGCACATATTTCAGCATTGCAGCACTTATATACATCATTCCAACACATATAAACAGCAATCCAGCTCATATTTCAGCATTTCAGCACTTATATACAGCATTACAACACATATAATCAGCATTACAACACATCTAAACAGCATTTCAGCACATATAGGTAGCATTTCAGCTATAGACATAACACATTTCAGCCATAGATTGGACACAAATAGGTTATAGGTTCGACAAGCAAATATGTTCGACATATAAAGGTTCAACAAGCACATAGGTTTGAGAAAAATAGGTTCAAGTTCAATGCACAAATAGGTTCAAGTTCGACACATAGTCATCATATCAACTTGAACATCTCCTACATGACACAAAATCCAATTGAGTAGATTGATCTTCTCTCCACTTCATCTTCATGAGCCTTGACATCTCACTCAAAGCGCCAAATCCTAGTTTGAGACATATGCAAGAAAGACATGAGAACTTGAATTGTGGAGAGTTATATATTTCCAAGACATAAACAAGAAAGGTATGTGTGCACTTCTTATGTATCTGCATCCCTTCTTGGATGTCTTGAAGGCAAGTCCAAAAGCTAGCTTCTCCTGTGTTAGCATCTACAAAAGTAAACAATTGTCAACAATCTGAAAACAAGAGAAAATATTAATAGAAAGAACTATTTGCTCACCTTTGAACTTGTTTCTAAGCCAATCTTGTGAGCACATCAAAACCTCAACCATATGTGGTGTCAATCGGCTTCTATGGTCATTGAGCTTTCTGCCACTTGTAGAAAAGGCTGATTCTGAAGAAAACGTTGTAACAGGAATAGCAAATATGTCCCTTGCAACTTTCCTTAAGGTTGGATACCTAGTTCCAGCCACTTTCCACCAATCCAACACATTGAACTTCTCAACGTAAGGCACTAATCCATCATTCAAGTATTGATCTAGTTCACCTTGAAGTCTAGCTGTTGCAGGCATTTGTTGAGCTACAATGTTTTGGAAGACACTCATGATTGCATGAGCTTTCATTATAGAAATCATAGATTCTTCAACCGGTGTATATGCCTCATTTTCCACTTCATATTCTTCCAATAATAAGCGCAGACTCACAACTATGTCATCAAATTTTTCAATGCATTCATAAGAAGATGGCTCAATGCCATGGAGCATGGCAAACCAAGCTACCAACATTTGCTTCTTGTATCGAGGATCAAGAATTATAGCTATAGCCATTAGACCTTGGATGTCGCTCCAATACTTATCAAATTTTTCGGTCATGCTTTTTGTCATTTCTTTGATAGTGTTGTTGCTAGATGCTTCCCACTGCCTCATTTTCATTTTAATTTCACATATCTTAGGAAAGTACACATTGGCAGTCACATAATCAGTTCCAGAAAATAGCTCGGTTATTTCATAGAACAACCTAAGCCTCTCTACAACATCTACAACAAAAGCCCATTCTTCTGAACTAGGCAGCCACTCATATTGCTTTTATTTTTCTTTTGCACGTTCAAAGACAGGTCTATAAGGCAAAGCAATATTAAGCATTACAAAAGTAGAGTTCCACCTAGTCTTGCAATCAAGTCTCAACTTCCTTTTTATTTTCACTTTCTTATACTTGGCCATTTCCTCAAACTTCTCTATCCTTTTTGGTGAGGCGGTCCAATATGCCACACTTTCACGAATGTTTTCTATAGCTGATTGCATAACATCTAAGCCACCCTTCACTATCAAATTCAAAATATGTGCACAACAACGCATGTGAAGTAAAGTACCTTCACAAAGAAGCTTACTTTTTCCTATCTTCCCCACAATCTCCGCAATTGCCTTGTCATTGGCGTTGCAATTATCAACGGTCACAGTCAAGAGCTTTTCATCAAGATTCCATTCAACCAATGATTCATGGAGCTGATCAGCTATCACTTCCGCATTATGTGGTGCTGGAACATAAATAAACCTACAATATGCACACAAATGCAATAGTTGACGAAAGCTTATTAATGGACCGCTGAAAATAAGTACAATGAAATGGACTGCTGAAAATATATGATGTGGGAACATGTATATACCTCATGAGAATGTTCCTTAGCCTCCAAGACTCATCAATGAAATGGGCTGTAATAGCCATATATCCCTTCTTTTGGCTGTCAGAAGTCCACATATCGGTGGTGACTGCGACCCTTGATTGTACAATACTCATATACTCGATGGCCTTCTTCTTTTCTATGTCGTACCTTTCCACAATGTCAGTTCTACAAAACAGAAGATAAGGAACAGAGTCAATGTTATTTGCACAAGAGAAACAAGAAACATTAAGAGGAAATAGAAAACTAAAGACATAGCAGCATATTACGGTTATTACCTAATAGTATTTCTAGTATGCAGCTTGAACAATGGCTGAAGTGCAGCAACAAATCTCCTAAAACGAACATGGTCCACCATAGACAAAGGATAATCATGCAACACCAACATGTTGCCAAGCTCTGCTCTAGCATACTCTTGATTAAAAGTGTAGCTCTCCATGCTCACTTTCCCATCATTCTCGGCCATCACCTTCAATGAGGCTTGATGCAAAGTTTTACCATCCTTCGTCTTCAACTTCCTAAGAGTGCAACTTTGAAGATGCAACTTTAGATGCTTAGTACTATTCCTTGATCCTGCGGTAAGTGTCTTATGACACCAATTACACTTGGCCTTCCATTCTCCATTTATCTTGATCTTCTTCATGTCCAACCAAACCTTAGACGTGAGCTTGCGACTAGATGGTTGATGCGGATGCACCTCTTCCGCCTCATCGTCTTCTCCTTCATCGTTTGAAATGCTAACATGATTTCCATCTTCATCCATTGGTGTCGCTGTGTCCATGGACTCATCTACTTGGCTTGTATCACTGCACAAGAAAGTTAACACTTCACTATATAGCAGAACCAGATTTGTCCAAACTTAATATTCCACACAAAAATGTTTACAGAATCAGTCATAGAAATTGCTTTGTAAAAGTTACAGAAATGATTCACTGTATATAACCTTCTTTTGTATTACAAGATTAAACTACACTAAATGATTTACAGAAACGATTCACTTTATATAACCTTCTTTTGTATATACAAGTTTTTCTCCTAAACTAGAACAAGTCAATGATCTGGAAATAAATTTATGGCATGGCATTCTTGTTGGGGAACATAGTAATTTCAAAAAAATTCCTACGCACACGCAAGATCATGGTGATGCATAGCAACGAGAGGGGAGAGTGTGATCTACGTACCCTTGTAGATCGACAACGGAAGCGTTTGGTTGATGTAGTCGTACGTCTTCACGGCCCGACCGATCAAGCACCGAAACTACGGCACCTCCGAGTTCTAGCACACGTTCAGCTCGATGACGATCCCCGGACTCCGATCCAGCAAAGTGTCGGGGAAGAGTTCCGTCAGCACGACAGCGTGGTGACGATCTTGATGTACTACTGTCGCAGGGCTTCGCCTAAGCACCGCTACAATATTATCGAGGACTATGGTGGAAGGGGTCACCACACACGGCTAAGAATATGATCACGTGGATCAACTTGTGTCTCTAGGGGGTGCCCCTGCCTCCGTATATAAAGGTTCAAAGGAGGGGTGCGGCCGGCCTAGAGGTGGCGCACCAGGAGGAATCCTACTCCCTCCGGGAGTAGGATTCCCCCCTTTCCTAGTTGGAATAGGATTCGTGGAGGGGGAAAGAGAGAGAGAGAGAGAGAAGGAGGGGGCGCCGGCCCCCTCTCTCCTTGTCCTATTCGGACTAGGAGGGGAGGGGCACGTGGCCTAGCCCTGGCCGCCTCTCCTCTTCTTCCACTAAGGCCCAATAAGGCCCATGTACTGAAGGAAATATGCCCTAGAGGAAATAATAAAGTTATTATTTATTTCCTTATATCATGATAAATGTTTATTATTCATGCTATAATTGTATTAACCGGAAACATAATACATGTGTGAATACATAGACAAACAAAGTGTCACTAGTATGCCTTTACTTGACTAGCTCGTTAATCAAAGATGGTTATGTTTCCTAACCATGAACAAAGAGTTGTTATTTGATTAACGAGATCACATCATTAGGTGAATGATCTGATTGACATGACTCATTCCATTAGCTTAGCACCCGATCGTTTAGTATGTTGCTATTGCTTTCTTCATGACTTATACATGTTCCTATGACTATGAGATTATGCAACTCCCGTTTGCCAGAGGAACACTGTGTGTGCTACCAAATGTCACAACGTAAATGGGTGATTATAAAGGAGCTCTATAGGTGTCTCCAAAGGTACATGTTGGGTTGGCGTATTTCGAGATTAGGATTTGTCACTCCGATTGTCGGAGAGGTATCTCTGGGCCCTCTCGGTAATGCTCATCACATAAGCCTTGCAAGCATTGCAACTAATGTGTTAGTTGCGAGATGATGTATTACGGAACGAGTAAAGAGACTTGCCGGTAACGAGATTGAACTAGGTATTGGATACCGACGATCGAATCTCGGGCAAGTAACATACCGATGACAAAGGGAACAACGTATGTTGTTATGCGGTCTGACCGATAAAGATCTTCGTAGAATATGTAGGAGCCAATACGGGCATCCAGGTCCCGCTATTGGTTATTGGCCAGAGATTTGTCTCAGTCATGTCTACATTGTTCTCGAACCGTAGGGTCCGCACGCTTAACGTTACGATGACAGTTATTATGAGTTTTATGCATTTTTTTGATGTACCGAAGTTAGTTCGGAGTCCCGAATGTGATCACGGACATGACGAGGAGTCTCGAAATGGTCGAGACATAAAGATTGATATATTGGATGACTATATTCGGACACCGGAAGCGTTCCGGGGAAGTTTCGGATAAAACCGGAGCACCCGGGGGTTACCGGAACCCCCCGGGAGGTTAATGGACCTTATGGGCCTAAAGTGGAGAAGAGGAAGGGGCTGCCAGGGCAGGCCGCGCGCCCCCTCTCACCCTAGTCCGAATTGGACAAGGAGGGAGGGGCGGCGCCCCCCCTTTCCTTCTCTCCTTCCACCTCTCCTACTTGGACAAGGAAGAGGGAGGGGAGTCCTACTCCCGGTAGGAGTAGGACTCCTCCTGCGCGCCTCCTCTAGGGCCGGCCGAACCCCCCCTTGGATCCTTTATATACGGAGGCAGGGGGCACCCCAGGACACACAAGTTGATCCTCGTGATCGTTCCTTAGCCGTGTGCGGTGCCCCCTCCCACCATATTCCACCTCGGTCATATCGTTGCAGTGCTTAGGCGAAGCCCTGCATCGGTAGAAAACATCATCGTAACCACGCCGTCGTGCTGAAGGAACTCATCCCCGAAGCTTTGCTGGATCGGAGCCCGGGGAGCGTCATCGAGCAGTACGTGTGCTAAGAACTCGGAGGTGCCGGAGTAACGGTACTTGGATCGGTCGGATCGGGAAGACGTACGACTACTTCCTCTACGTTGCGTCAACGCTTCCGTTGCGATCTACAAGGGTACGTAGATCATACTCTCCCCTCTCGTTCCTATGCATCACCATGATCTTGCGTGTGCGTAGGAAATTTTTTGAAATTACTACGTTCCCCATCATGTACCTCCCGAGGGGTTCCGGTAACCTCCCGGTTTTCCGATAAAATCCCGATTTCACCCGGAACACTTCCGATATCCAAATATAGGCTTCCAATATATCAATCTTTATGTCTCGACCATGTCGAGACTCCTCGTCATGTCCGTGATAACATCCGGGACTCCGAACAAACTTCGGTACATCAAAATGCATAAACTCATAATATAACTGTCACCGTAACCTTAAGCGTGCGGAGCCTACGGGTTCGAGAACAATGTAGACATGACCGAGACTCGTCTCTGGTCAATAACCAATAGCGGAACCTGGATGCTCATATTGGTTCCTACATATTCTACGAAGATCTTTTATCGGTCGGACCGCATAACAACATATGTTGTTCCCTTTGTCATCGGTATGTTACTTGCCCGAGATTCGATCGTCGGTATCCAATACCTAGTTCAATCTCATTACCGGCAAGTCTCTTTACTCGTTCCGTAATACATCATCCTGCAACTAACTCATTAGTTGCAATGCTTGCAAGGCTTAAGTGATGTGCATTACCGTGAGGGCTCAGAGATACCTCTCCGACTATCGGAGTGACAAATCCTAATCTCGAAATACGTCAACCCAACATGTACCTTTGGAGACACCTGTAGAGCACCTTTATAATCACCCAGTTACGTTGTGATGTTTGGTAGCACACAAAGTGTTCCTCCGGCACACGGGAGTTACATAATCTCATAGTCATAGGAACATGTATAAGTCATGAAGAAAGCAATAGCAACATACTAAACGATCGGGTGCTAAGCTAATGGAATGGGTTATGTCAATCAGATCATTCAACTAATGATGTGATCCTGTTAATCAAATAACAACTCTTTGTCCATGGTTAGGAAACATAACCATCTTTGATTAACGAGCTAGTCAAGTAGAGGCATACTAGTGACATTCTGTTTGTCTATGTATTCACACATGTATTATGTTTCCGGTTAATACAATTCTAGCATGAATAATAAACTTTTATCATGATATAAGGAAATAAATAATAACTTTATTATTGCCTCTAGGGCATATTTCCTTCAGTCTCCCACTTGCACTAGAGTCAATAATCTAGATTATACAGTAATGATTCTAACACCCATGGAGTCTTGGTGCTGATCATGTTTTGCTCGTGGAAGAGGCTTAGTCAATGGGTCTGCTACATTCAGATCTGTATGTATCTTGCAAATCTCTATGTCTCCCACCTGGACTAGATCCCGGAAGGAATTGAAGCGTCTCTTGATGTGTTTGGTTCTCTTGTGAAATCTGGATTCCTTTGCCAAGGCAATTGCTCCAGTATTGTCACAAAAGATTTTCATTGGACCCGATGCACTAGGTATGACACCTAGATCGGATATGAACTCCTTCATCCAGACTCCTTCGTTTGCTGCTTCCGAAGCAGCTATGTACTCCGCTTCACATGTAGATCCCGCCACGACGCTTTGTTTAGAACTGCACCAACTGACAGCTCCACCGTTTAATGTAAACACGTATCCGGTTTGCGATTTAGAATCGCCCGGATCAGTGTCAAAGCTTGCATCAACGTAACCGTTTACGATGAGCTCTTTGTCACCTCCATATACGAGAAACATATCCTTAGTCCTTTTCAGGTACTTCAGGATGTTCTTGACCACTGTCCAGTGATCCACTCCTGGATTACTTTGGTACCTCCCTGCTAGACTTATAGCAAGGCACACATCAGGTCTGGTACACAGCATTGCATACATGATAGAGCCTATGGCTGAAGCATAGGGAACATCTTTCATTTTCTCTCTATCTTCTGCAGTGGTCGGGCATTTAGTCTGACTCAACTTTACACCTTGTAACACAGGCAAGAACCCTTTCTTTGCTTGATCCATTTTGAACTTCTTCAAAATCTTTGTCAAGGTATGTGCTTTGTGAAAGTCCAATTAAGCGTCTTGATCTATCTCTATAGATCTTTATGCCTAATATGTAAGCAGCTTCACCGAGGTCTTTCATTGAAAAACTCTTATTCAAGTATCCCTTTATGCTATCCAGAAATTCTATATCATTTCCAATCAGTAATATGTCATCCACATATAATATCAGAAATGCTACAGAGCTCCCACTCACTTTCTTGTAAATACAGGCTTCTCCGAAAGTTTGTATAAAACCAAATGCTTTGATCACACTATCAAAGCGTTTATTCCAAATCTGAGAGGCTTGCACCAGTCCATAAATGGATCGCTGGAGCTTGCACACTTTGTTAGCTCCCTTTGGATCGACAAAACCTTCCGGTTGCATCATATACAACTCTTCTTCCAGAAATCCATTCAGGAATGCAGTTTTGACATCCATCTGCCAAATTTCATAATTATAAAATGCGGCAATTGCTAAGATGATTCGGACAGACTTAAGCATCGCTACGGGTGAGAAGGTCTCATCGTAGTCAACCGCTTGAACTTATCGAAAACATTTTGCGACAAGTCGAGCTTTGTAGACAGTAATATTACCATCAGCGTCAGTCTTCTTCTTGAAGATCCATTTATTCTCAATTGCTTGCCGATCAACGGGCAAGTCAACCAAAGTCCATACTTTGTTCTCATACATGGATCCCATCTCAGATTTCATGGCTTCAAGCCATTTTGCGGAATCTGGGCTCACCATCGTTTCTTCATAGTTCGTAGGTTCATCATGATCTAGTAGCATGATTTCCAGAACAGGATTACCGTACCACTCTGGCGCGGATCTTACTCTGGTTGATCTATGAGGTTCAGTAGTATCTTGTTCTGAAGTTTCATGATCATTATCATTAGCTTCCTCACTAATTGGTGTAGGTGTCGCAGAAACAGGTTTCTGTGATGTACTACTTTCCAATAAGGGAGCAGGTACAGTTACCTCGTCAAGTTCTACTTTCCTCCCACTTACTTCTTTCGAGAGAAACTCCTTCTCTAGAAAGGATCCATTCTTAGCAACGAATGTCTTGCCTTCGGATCTGTGATAGAAGGTGTACCCAACAGTCTCCTTTGGGTATCCTATGAAGACACATTTCTCCGATTTGGGTTCGAGCTTATCAGGTTGAAGCTTTTTCACATAAGCATCGCAGCCCCAAACTTTAAGAAATGACAACTTTGGTTTCTTGCCAAACCATAGTTCATAAGGCGTCGTCTCAACGGATTTTGATGGTGCCCTATTTAACATGAATGCGGCCGTCTCTAAAGCATAAACCCAAAACGATAGCGGTAAATCAGTAAGAGACATCATAGATCGCATCATATCTAGTAAAGTACGATTACGACGTTCGAACACACCATTACACTGTGGTGTTCCGGGTGGCGTGAGTTGCGAAACTATTCCGCATTGTTTCAAATGTACACCATGTCGGGTTTCGTAGTAATTTCAAAAAATTTCCTACGCGCACACAGGATCATGTGATGCATAGCAACGAGAGGAGAGTGTTGTCTACGTACCCAACGCAGACCGACTGCGGAAGCGATGACACGACGTAGAGGAAGTAGTCGTACGTCTTCACGATCCAACCGATCAAGCACCGAAACTACGGCACCTCCGAGTTCGAGCACACGTTCAGCTCGATGACGATCCCCGGACTCCGATCCAGCAAAGTGTCGGGGAAGAGTTTCGTCAGCACGACGGCGTGGTAATGATCTTGATGAACTACAGCAGCAGGGCTTCGCCTAAACTCCGCTACAGTATTATCAAGGAATATGGTGGCAGGGGGCACCGCACACGGCTAAGGAATCGATCACGTGGATCAACTTGTGTCAACTTGTGTGTTTAGAGGTGCCCCTGCCTCCGTATATAAAGGAGCCAAGGGGGGAGGGGGCGCCGGCCAAGAGGGAGAGGCGCAGGAGGAGTCCTACTCCTACCGGGAGTAGGACTCCCCCCCCCCAATCCTATTCCAACTAGGATTCCCAAGGGGGAAAGAGGGAGAGGGGTGGCCGGCCACCTCTCCTAGTCCTAATAGGACTAGGGGAAGGGGGGAGGCGCGCAGCCCCCTTGGGCTGCCCCTTTCTCCTTTCCACTAAGGCCCATGATGGCCCATATGGCTCCCGGGGGGTTCCGGTAACCTCCCGGTAACTCGGTAAAATCCCGATTTCACCCGGAACACTTCCGATGTCCAAACATAGACTTCCAATATATCAATCTTTATGTCTCGACCATTTTGAGACTCCTCGTCATGTCCGTGATCACATCCGGGACTCCGAACAACCTTCGGTACATCAAAATGCATAAACTCATAATATAACTGTCATCGTAACCTTAAGCGTGCGGACCCTACGGGTTCGAGAACAATGTAGACATGACCGAGACACGTCTCTGGTCAATAACCAATAGCGGGACCTGGATGCCCATATTGGCTCCTACATATTCTACGAAGATCTTTATCGGTCAGACCGCATAACAACATACGTTGTTCCCTTTGTCATCGGTATGTTACTTGCCCGAGATTCGATCGTCGGTATCCAATACCTAGTTCAATCTCGTTACCGGCAAGTCTCTTTACTCGTTCCGTAATACATCATCTCACAACTAACATATTAGTTGTAATGCTGGCAAGGCTTATGTGATGTGTATTACCGAGAGGGCCCAGAGATACCTCTCCGACAATCGGAGTGACAAATCCTAATCTCGAAATACGCCAACCCAACATCGACCATTGGAGACACCTGTAGTACTCCTTTATAATCACCCAGTTACGTTGTGACGTTAGGTAGTACCCAAAGTGTTCCTCCGGTAAACGGGAGTTGCATAATCTCATAGTCATAGGAACATGTATAAGTCATGAAGAAAAGCAATAGCAACATACTAAACGATCGGGTGCTAAGCTAATGAAATGGGTCATGTCAATCAGATCATTCAACTAATGATGTGACCTCGTTAATCAAATAACAACTCATTGTTCATGGTTAGGAAACATAACCATCTTTGATTAACGAGCTAGTCAAGTAGAGGCATACTAGTGACACTTTGTTTGTCTATGTATTCACACATGTATTATGTTTCCGGTTAATACAATTCTAGCATGAATAATAAACATTTATCATGAAATAAGGAAATAAATAATAACTTTATTATTGCCTCTAGGGCATATTTCCTTCAGTCTCCCACTTGCACTAGAGTCAATAATCTAGTTCACATCGCCATGTGATTTAATAGCAATAGTTCACATCACCATGTGATTAACACCCATAGTTCACATCGATATGTGATCAACACCCAAAGGGTTTACTAGAGTCAGTAATCTAGTTCACATCGCCATGTGATTAACACCCAAAGAGTACTAAGGTGTGATCATGTTTTGCTTGTGAGATAATTTTAGTCAACGGGTCTGTCACATACAGATCTGTAAGTATTTTGCGAATTTCTATGTCAACAATGCTCTGCACGGAGCTATTCTAGCTAATTGCTCCCACTTTCAATATGTATCCAGATTGAGACTTAGAATTATCTGGATCAGTGTCAAAAAACTTGCATCGACGTAACCCTTTACGACGAACCTTTTTGTCACGTCCATAATCGAGAAACATATCCTTATTCCACTAAGGATAATTTTGACCGCTGTCCAGTGATCTACTCCTAGATCACTATTGTACTCCCTTGCCAAACTCAGTGGTAGGGCATACAATAGATCTGGTATACAGCATGGCATATTTTATAGAACCTAAGACTGAGGCATAGGGAATGACTTTCATTCTCTTTCTATCTTCTGTCGTGGTCAGGCTTTGAGTTTTACTCAACTTCACACCTTGTAACACAGGCAAGAAACCTTTTTCTTTGACTGTTCCATTTTGAACTACTTCAAAATCTTGTCAAGGTATGTACTCATTGAAAACTCATCAAGTGTCTTGATCTATCTCTATAGATCTTGATACTTAATATGTAAGCAGCTTCACCGAGGTCTTTCATTGAAAAACTTTTATTCAAGTATCCCTTTATGCTATCCAGAAATTTTATATCATTTCCAATTAGTAATATGTCATCCACATATAATATCAGAAATTCTACAAAGCTCCCACTCACTTTCTTGTAAATACAGGCTTCTCCGAAAGTCTGTATAAAACCAAATGCTTTGATCACACTATCAAAACGTTTATTCCAACTCCGAGAGGCTTGCACCAGTCCATAAATGGATCGCTGGAGCTTGCACACTTTGTTAGCACCCTTTGGATCGACAAAACCTTCTGGTTGCATCATATACAACTCTTCTTCCAGAAATCCATTCAGGAATGCAGTTTTGACATCCATCTGCCAAATTTCATAATCATAAAATGCGGCAATTGCTAACATGATTCGGACGGACTTAAGCATCGCTACGGGTGAGAAGGTCTCATCGTAGTCAATCCCTTGAACTTGCCGAAAACCTTTTGTGACAAGTCGAGCTTTGTAGACAGTAACATTACCATCAGCGTCAGTCTTCTTCTTAAAGATCCATTTATTCTCAATTGCTTGCCGATCATCGGGCAAGTCAACCAAAGTCCATACTTTGTTCTCATACATGGATCCCATCTCAGATTTCATGGCTTCAAGCCACTTTGCGGAATCTGGGCTCACCATCGCTTCTTCATAGTTCGTAGGTTCATCATGATCTAGTAGCATGACTTCCAGAACAGGATTACCGTACCACTCTGGTGTGGATCTTACTCTGGTTGATCTACGAGGTTCAGTAGTATCTTGATCTGAAGTTTCATGATCATTATCATTGGCTTCCTCACTAACTGGTGTAGGTGTCACTGAAACAGTTTTCTGTGATGAACTACTTTCCAGTAAGGGAGCAGGTACAGTTACCTCGTCAAGTTCCACTTTCCTCCCACTCACTTCTTTCGAGAGAAACTCCTTCTCTAGAAATGATCCATTCTTAGCAACGAATGTCTTGCCTTCGGATCTGTGATAGAAGGTGTACCCAACAGTTTCCTTTGGGTATCCTATGAAGACACATTTCTCCGATTTGGGTTCGAGCTTATCAGGTTGAAGCTTTTTCACATAAGCATCGCAGCCCCAAACTTTAAGAAACGACAACTTTGGTTTCTTGCCAAACCACAGTTCATAAGGCGTCGTCTCAACGGATTTTGATGGTGCCCTATTTAACGTGAATGTGGCCGTCTCTAAAGCATATCCCCAAAATGATAGCGGTAAATCAGTAAGAGACATCATAGATCGCACCATATCTAGTAAAGTACGATTACGACGTTCGGACACACCATTACGCTGTGGTGTTCCGGGTGGCGTGAGTTGCGAAACTATTCCACAGTTTTTCAAATGTACACCAAACTCGTAACTCAAATATTCTCCTCCACGATCAGATCGTAGAAACTTTATTTTCTTGTTACGATGATTTTCAACTTCACTCTGAAATTCTTTGAACTTTTCAAATGTTTCAGAGTTATGTTTCATTAAGTAAATATACCCATATCTGCTTAAATCATCTGTGAAGGTGAGAAAATAACGATATCCGCCACGAGCCTCAATATTCATCGAGCCACATACATCGGTATGTATGATTTCCAACAAATCTGTTGCTCTCTCCATAGTACCGGAGAACGGTGTTTTAGTCATCTTGCCCATGAGGCACGGTTCGCAAGTACCAAGTGATTCATAATCAAGTGGTTCCAAAAGTCCATCGGTATGGAGTTTCTTGATGCGCTTTATACCGATATGACCTAAACGACAGTGCCACAAATAAGTTGCACTTTCATTATCAACTCTGCATCTTTTGGCTTCAACATTATGAATATGTGTATTACTACTATCGAGATTCAATAAAAATAGACCACTCTTCAAGGGTGCATGACCATAAAAGATATTACTCATATAAATAGAACAACCATTATTCTCTGATTTAAATGAATAACCGTCTCGCATTAAACAAGATCCAGATATAATGTTCATGCTCAACGCTGGCACCAAATAACAATTACTTAGGTCTAATATTAATCCCGAAGGTAGATGTAGAGGTAGCGTGCCGACTGCGATCACATCGACTTTGGAACCGTTTCCCACGCGCATCGTCACCTCGTCCTTTGCCAGTGCCCGCTTATTCTGTAGTCCCTGTTTCGAGTTGCAAATATTAGCAACAGAACCAGTATCAAATACCCAGGTGCTACTGCGAGCTCTAGTAAGGTACACATCAATAACATGTATATCACATATACCTTTGTTCACCTTGCCATCCTTCTTATCCGCCAAATACTTGGGGCAGTTCCGCTTCCAGTGACCAGTCTGCTTGCAGTAGAAGCACTTAGTTTCAGGCTTAGGTCCAGACTTAGGTTTCTTCTCTTGAGAAGCAACTTGCTTGCCGTTCTTCTTGAAGTTCCCCTTTTTCTTCCCTTTGCCCTTTTTCTTGAAACTAGTGGTCTTGTTAACCATCAACACTTGATGCTCCTTCTTGATTTCTACCTCCGCAGCTTTCAGCATTGCGAAGAGCTCGGGAATAGTCTTGTTCATCCCTTGCATATTATAGTTCATTACGAAGCTCTTGTAGCTTGGTGGCAGTGATTGGAGAATTCTGTCGATGACGCAATCATCCGGAAGATTAACTCCCAATTGAATCAAGTGATTATTATACCCAGACATTTTGAGTATATGCTCACTGACAGAACTGTTCTCCTCCATCTTGCAGCTATAGAACTTATTGGAGACTTCATATCTCTCAATCCGGGCATTTGCTTGAAATATTAACTTCAACTCCTAGAACATCTCATATGCTCCATGACGTTCAAAACGTCGTTGAAGTCCCGATTCTAAGCCGTAAAGCATGGCACACTGAACTATCGAGTAGTCATCAGCTTTGCTCTGCCAGACGTTCATAACATCTGGCGTTGCTCCAGCAGCAGGCCTGGCACCCAGCGGTGCTTCCAGGACGTAATTCTTCTGTGCAGCAATGAGGATAATCCTCAAGTTACGGACCCAGTCCGTGTAATTGCTACCATCATCTTTCAACTTTGCTTTCTCAAGGAACGCATTAAAATTCAACGGAACAACAGCACGAGCCATCTATCTACAATCAACATAAACAAGCAAGATACTATCAGGTACTAAGTTCATGATAATATTTAAGTTCAATTAATCATATTATTTAAGAACTCCCACTTAGATAGACATCCCTCTAATCCTCTAAGTGATTACGTGATCCAAATCAACTAAACCATAACCGATCATCACGTGAGATGGAGTACTTTTCAATGGTGAACATCGTTATGTTGATCATATCTACTATATGATTCACGCTCGACCTTTCGGTCTCCGTGTTCCGAGGCCATATCTGCATATGCTAGGCTCGTCAAGTTTAACCTGAGTATTCTGCGTGTGCAAAAACTGGCTTGCACCCGTTGTAGATGGACGTAGAGCTTATCACACCCGATCATCACGTGGTGTCTGGGCACGACGAACTTTGGCAACGGTGCATACTCAGGGAGAACACTTCTTGATAATTTAATGAGAGATCATCTTATAATGCTACCGTCAATCAAAGCAAGATAAGATGCATAAAAAGATAAACATCACATGCAATCAATATAAGTGATATGATATGGCCATCATCATCTCGTGCTTGTGATCTCCATCTCCGAAGCACCGTCATGATCACCATCGTCACCGGCGCGACACCTTGATCTCCATCGTAGCATCGTTGTCATCTCGCCAATCTTATGTTTTCACGACTATCACTACCGTTTAGTAATAAAGTTAAGCATTACATCGCGATTGCATTGCATACAATAAAGCGACAACCATATGGCTCCTGCCAGTTGCCGATAACTTGGTTACAAAACATGATCATCTCATACAATAAAATTCAGCATCATGCCTTGACCATATCACATCACAACATGCCCTGCAAAAACAAGTTAGACGTCCTCTACTTTGTTGTTGCATTTTTTACGTGGCTGCTACGGGCTTAAGTAAGAGCCAATCTCACCTACGCATCAAAACCACAACGATAGTTTGTCAAATAGACTCCGTTTTAACCTTCGCAAGGACCGGGCGTAGCCATACTTGGTTCAACTAAAGTTGGAGAGACAATCGCCCGCAAGCCATCTCTGTGGAAAGCACGTCGAGGGAACCGGTCTCGCGTAAGCGTACGCGTAAGGTTGGTCTGGGTCGTCTCGTCCAACAATACCGCCGAACCAAAATATGACATGCTGGTAGGCAGTATGACTTGTATCGTCCACAACTCACTTGTGTTCTACTCGTGCATATAACATCAACATCAATAACCAGGCTCGGATGCCACTGTCGGGTTTCGTAGTAATTTCAAAAATTTTCCTACGCGCACACAGGATCATGTGATGCATAGCAACGAGAGGAGAGTGTTGTCTACGTACCCAATGCAGACCGACTGCGGAAGCGATGACACGACGTAGAGGAAGTAGTCGTACGTCTTCACGATCCAACCGATCAAGCACCGAAACTACGGCACCTCCGAGTTCGAGCACACGTTCAGCTCGATGACGATCCCCGGACTCCGATCCAGCAAAGTGTCGGGGAAGAGTTTCGTCAGCA
Source organism: Triticum dicoccoides (assembly GCF_002162155.2). Taxonomy (NCBI): domain Eukaryota; kingdom Viridiplantae; phylum Streptophyta; class Magnoliopsida; order Poales; family Poaceae; genus Triticum; species Triticum dicoccoides. The sequence continues at coordinate 603,895,520 of NC_041386.1, read as the reverse complement.
CGACGGCGTGGTGACGATCTTGATGAACTACAGCAGCAGGGCTTCGCCTAAACTCCGCTACAGTATTATCAAGGAATATGGTGGCAGGGGGCACCGCACACGGCTAAGGAATCGATCACGTGGATCAACTTGTGTCAACTTGTGTGTTTAGAGGTGCCCCTGCCTCCGTATATAAAGGAGCCAAGGGGGGAGGGGGCGCCGGCCAAGAGGGAGAGGCGCAGGAGGAGTCCTACTCCTACCGGGAGTAGGACTCCCCCCCCCCAATCCTATTCCAACTAGGATTCCCAAGGGGGAAAGAGGGAGAGGGGTGGCCGGCCACCTCTCCTAGTCCTAATAGGACTAGGGGAAGGGGGGAGGCGCGCAGCCCCCTTGGGCTGCCCCTTTCTCCTTTCCACTAAGGCCCATGATGGCCCATATGGCTCCCGGGGGGTTCCGGTAACCTCCCGGTAACTCGGTAAAATCCCGATTTCACCCGGAACACTTCCGATGTCCAAACATAGACTTCCAATATATCAATCTTTATGTCTCGACCATTTTGAGACTCCTCGTCATGTCCGTGATCACATCCGGGACTCCGAACAACCTTCGGTACATCAAAATGCATAAACTCATAATATAACTGTCATCGTAACCTTAAGCGTGCGGACCCTACGGGTTCGAGAACAATGTAGACATGACCGAGACACGTCTCTGGTCAATAACCAATAGCGGGACCTGGATGCCCATATTGGCTCCTACATATTCTACGAAGATCTTTATCGGTCAGACCGCATAACAACATACGTTGTTCCCTTTGTCATCGGTATGTTACTTGCCCGAGATTCGATCGTCGGTATCCAATACCTAGTTCAATCTCGTTACTGGCAAGTCTCTTTACTCGTTCCGTAATACATTATCTCACAACTAACATATTAGTTGTAATGCTTGCAAGGCTTATGTGATGTGTATTACCGAGAGGGCCCAGAGATACCTCTCCGACAATCGGAGTGACAAATCCTAATCTCGAAATACGCCAACCCAACATCGACCATTGGAGACACCTGTAGTACTCCTTTATAATCACCCAGTTACGTTGTGACGTTTGGTAGTACCCAAAGTGTTCCTCCGGTAAACGGGAGTTGCATAATCTCATAGTCATAGGAACATGTATAAGTCATGAAGAAAGCAATAGCAACATACTAAACGATCGGGTGCTAAGCTAATGGAATGGGTCATGTCAATCAGATCATTCTACTAATGATGTGACCTCATTAATCAAATAACAACTCATTGTTCATGGTTAGGAAACATAACCATCTTTGATTAACGAGCTAGTCAAGTAGAGGCATACTAGTGACACTCTGTTTGTCTATGTATTCACACATGTATTATGTTTCCGGTAAATACAATTCTAGCATGAATAATAAACATTTATCATGATTATAAGGAAATAAATAATAACTTTATTATTGCCTCTAGGGCATATTTCCTTCACACCAAACTCGTAACTCAAATATTCTTCTCCACGATCAGATCGTAGAAACTTTATTTTCTTGTTACGATGATTTTCAACTTCACTCTAAAATTCTTTGAACTTTTCAAATGTTTCAGACTTATGTTTCATTAAGTAGATATACCCATATCTGCTTAAGTCATCTGTGAAGGTGAGAAAATAACGATATCCGCCACGAGCCTCAATATTCATCGGACCACATACATCTGTATGTATGATTTCCAACAAATCTGTTGCTCTCTCCATAGTACCGGAGAACGGTGTTTTAGTCATCTTGCCCATGAGGCACGGTTCGCAAGTACCAAGTGATTCATAATCAAGTGGTTCCAAAAGTCCATTAGTATGGAGTTTCTTCATGCGCTTTATACCGATATGACCTAAACGGCAGTGCCACAAATAAGTTGCACTATCATTATCAACTCTGCATCTTTTGGCTTCAACATTATGAATATGTGTGTTACTACTATCGAGATTCATCAAAAATAGACCACTCTTCAAAGGTGCATGACCATAAAAGATATTACTCATATAAATAGAACAACCATTATTCTCTGATTTAAATGAATAACCGTCTCGCATTAAACAAGATCTAGATATAATGTTCATGCTCAACGCTGGCACCAAATAACAATTATTTAGGTCTAATACTAATCCCGAAGGTAGATGTAGAGGTAGCGTGCCGACCGTGATCACATCGACTTTGGAATCATTTCCTACGCGCATCGTCACCTCGTCCTTTGCCAGTGTTCGCTTAATCCGTAGTCCCTGTTTTGAGTTGCAAGTATTAGCAACAGAACCAGTATCAAATACCCAGGTGCTACTGCGAGCTCTAGTAAGGTACACATCAATAACATGTATATCACATATACCTTTGTTCACCTTGCCATCCTTCTTATCCGCCAAATACTTGGGGCAGTTCCACTTCCAGTGACTAGTCTGCTTGCAGTAGAAGCACTCAGTTTCAGGCTTAGGTCCAGACTTGGGTTTCTTCTCTTGAGCAGCAACTTGCTTGCTGTTCTTCTTGAAGTTCCCCTTCTTCTTCCCTTTGCCCTTTTTCTTGAAACTAGTGGTCTTGTTGACCATCAACACTTGATGCTCCTTTTTGATTTCTACCTCTGCAGCTTTCAGCATTGCGAAGAGCTCGGGAATAGTTTTATTCATCCCTTGCATATTATAGTTCATCACGAAGCTCTTGTAGCCTGGTGGCAGTGATTGGAGAATTCTGTCAATGACGCAATCATCTGGAAGATTAACTCCCATCTGAATCAAGTGATTATTATACCCAGACATTTTGAGTATATGCTCACTGACAGAACTGTTCTCCTCCATCTTGCAGCTATAGAACTTATTGGAGACTTCATATCTCTCAATCCGGGCATTTGCTTGAAATATTAACTTCAACTCCTGGAACATCTCATATGCTCCATGATGTTCAAAACGTTGTTGAAGTCCCGATTCTAAGCCGTAAAGCATGGCACACTGAACTATCGAGTAGTCATCAGCTTTGCTCTGCCAGACGTTCATAACATTTGGTGTTGCTCCAGCAGCAGGCCTGGCACCCAGCGATGCTTCCAGGACGTAATTCTTCTGTGCAGCAATGAGGATAATCCTCAAGTTACGGACCCAGTCCGTGTAATTGCTACCATCATCTTTCAACTTTGCTTTCTCAAGGAACGCATTAAAATTCAACGGAACAACAACACGGGCCATCTATCTACAATCAAACATACACAAGCAAGATACTATCAGGTACTAAGTTCATGATAAATTTAAGTTTAATTAATCAAATTACTTAAAGAACTCCCACTTAGATAGACATCCCTCTAATCCTCTAAGTGATCACGTGATCCAAATCAACTAAACCATGTCCAATCATCACGTGAGATGGAGTAGTTTCATTGGTGAACATCACTATGTTGATCATATCTACTATATGATTCACGCTCGACCTTTCGGTCTCCGTGTTCCGAGGCCATATCTGCATATGCTTGGCTCGTCAAGTATAACCTGAGTATTCTGCGTGTGCAACTGTTTGTATTTGAACGTAGAGCCTATCACACCCGATCATCACGTGGTGTCTCAGCACGAAGAACTTTCGCAACGGTGCATACTCAGGGAGAACACTTTTATCTTGATAATTTAGTGAGAGATCATCTTATAATGCTACCGTCAATCAAAGCAAGATAAGATGCATAAAAGATAAACATCACATGCAATCAATATAAGTGATATGATATGGCCATCATCATCTTGTGCCTGTGATCTCCATCTCCGAAGCACCGTCATGATCACCATCGTCACCGGCGCGACACCTTGATCTCCATCATAGCATCGTTGTCGTCTCGCCAATCTCATGCTTGCACGACTATCGCTACCGCTTAGTGATAAAGTAAAGCATTACAGCGCGATTGCATTGCATACAATAAAGCGACAACCATATGGCTCCTGCCAGTTGCCGATAACTCGGTTACAAAACATGATCATCTCATACAATAAAATTTAGCATCATGTCTTGACCATATCACATCACAACATGCCCTGCAAAAACAAGTTAGACATCCTCTACTTTGTTGTTGCAAGTTTTACGTGGCTGCTACGGGCTTAAGCAAGAACCAATCTTACCTACGCATCAAAACCACAACGATAGTTTGTCAAGTTGGTGCTGTTTTAACCTTCAAGGACCGGGCGTAGCCACACTCGGTTCAACTAAAGTTGGAGAAACTGTCACCCGCAAGCCACCTATGTGCAAAGCACGTCGGGAGAACCGGTCTCGCGTAAGCGTACGCGTAATGTCGGTCTGGGCCGCTTCGTCCAACAATACCGCCGAACCAAAGTATGACATGCTGGTAAGCAGTATGATTTATATCGCCCACAACTCACTTGTGTTCTACTCGTGCATATAACATCAACATATAAAACCTAGGCTCTGATACCACGGTTGGGGAACGTAGTAATTTCAAAAAAATTCCTACGCACACGCAAGATCATGGTGATGCATAGCAACGAGAGGGGAGAGTGTGATCTACGTACCCTTGTAGATCGACAACAGAAGCGTTTGGTTGATGTAGTCGTACGTCTTCACGGCCCGACCGATCAAGCACCGAAACTACGGCACCTCCGAGTTCTAGCACACGTTCAGCTCGATGACGATCCCCGGACTCTGATCCAGCAAAGTGTCGGGGAAGAGTTCCGTCAGCACGACGGCGTGGTGATGATCTTGATGTACTACTGTCGCAGGGCTTCGCCTAAGCACCGCTACAATATTATCGAGGACTATGGTGGAAGGGGGCACCGCACACGGCTAAGAATATGATCACGTGGATCAACTTGTGTCTCTAGGGGGTGCCCCTGCCTCCGTATCTAAAGGTTCAAAGGGGGGGTGCGGCCGTCCTAGAGGTGGCGCGCCAGGAGGAGTCCTACTCCCTTCGGGAGTAGGATTCCCTCCCTTTCCTAGTTGGAATAGGATTCGCGGAGGGGGAAAAGAGAGAGAGAGAAGGAGGGGGGCGCCGGCCCCCTCTCTCCTTGTCCTATTCGGACTAGGAGGGGAGGGGCGCGCGGCCCAGCCCTGGCCACCTCTCCTCTTCTTCCACTAAGGCCCATTAAGGCCCATGTACCTCCCGGGGGGTTCCGGTAACCTCCCGGTTTTCCGATAAAATCCCGATTTCACCCGGAACACTTCCGATATCCAAATATAGGCTTCCAATATATCAATCTTTATGTCTCGACCATTTCGAGACTCCTCGTCATGTCCGTGATCACATCCGGGTCTCCGAACAAACTTCGGTACATCAAAATGCATCAACTCATAATATAACTGTCATCGTAACCTTAAGCGTGCGGACCCTACGGGTTCGAGAACAATGTAGACATGACCGAGACTCGTCTCTGGTCAATAACCAATAGCGGAACCTGGATGCTCATATTGGTTCCTACATATTCTACGAAGATCTTTTATCGGTCGGACCGCATAACAACATACGTTGTTCCCTTTGTCATCGGTATGTTACTTGCCCGAGATTCGATCGTCGGTATCCAATACCTAGTTCAATCTCGTTACCGGCAAGTCTCTTTACTCGTTCCGTAATACATCATCCCGCAACTAACTCATTAGTTGCAATGCTTGCAAGGCTTAAGTGATGTGCATTACCGAGAGGGCCCAGAGATACCTCTCCGACGATCGGAGTGACAAATCCTAATCTCGAAATACGTCAACCCAACATGTACCTTTGGAGACACCTGTAGAGCACCTTTATATTCACCCAGTTACGTTGTGACGTTTGGTAGCACACAAAGTGTTCCTCCGGCACACGGGAGTTACATAATCTCATAGTCATAAGAACACGTATAAGTCATGAAGAAAGCAATAGCAACATACTAAACGATTGGGTGCTAAGCTAATAGAATGGGTCATGTCAATCAGATCATTCAACTAATGATGGGATCCTGTTAATCAAATAACAACTCTTTGTCCATGGTTAGGAAACATAACCATCTTTGATTAACGAGCTAGTCAAGTAGAGGCATACTAGTGACATTCTGTTTGTCTATGTATTCACACATGTATTATGTTTCCGGTTAATACAATTCTAGCATGAATAATAAACTTTTATCATGATATAAGGAAATAAATAATAACTTTATTATTGCCTCTAGGGCATATTTCCTTCAATTCTAACTCCCAAATTTGTTGTTCCAGTTCATGGGTATACAAAACTTCTATCCTGAACTAGAACAATAAAATCTGATTCTAAAGATCAACAAGATAACAACATTTAGTACATATTTATCAACACTCACTTTCATGTTACAACATACTTCATACACAACAGAATCAAATAGATCAGTTCATGCATCATAGAATTTTATGAAAAGGTGAGAAAAATTTCACCGCTTTGGACGCTTTGGTGCCCTTTTAACTGGTGGGGTCGATTTGTTCCTCGCAGAAGCAGGAGCAGCCGGACTCTGCCGGGTGCTGGCCACCGCCGTCGCGCCTCCACGGCCACGGCCACGACCCACCTTGTAACCGGGCGCAGATGAGTTGGAGCGGCGCCCGGGATTCTGCCCCGTTGAAGGTGGTTGGAGACGCATGTTCTTGGAGGTAGACGAAGGCGTTGGCGTCCGCACCAGAGAACCACTCCCGCCGGCGCCATCTTGTCCGAGATCGTCCTCATCCACGAGTGTTGAGGTTGAGCGGACGAGGTCCCCATCCGCGCCGAAGTAGTGGGCCTCCTCGACATCCTCTGGACCGCTCTCCATCCGCGCCGAAGTTGAGGCTGGGAGGTGCTTCGTTTACTCCGGCGGTTGAGATGGAAGAGCTGTGGCAACGACAAGCGAGATGAGTGGAGGAGGCGATGTGGAGGGAGGAGATGTGGAGACGAGGGAGATGGCCTGGTGCCCTGACCTGGCAGCCGCAGCGGCCGGCGGCGGCGGCGGCCGGTGGCGGGGGCAGCCCCCTAGGGTTGCAGCCCGAGTGAGAGAGATGGGTGTGACGGCGCGATGGGGTGAGGGTGAGGGGTCGAGGGGCGGACAGGGTTTTGTGCGCTGCGGGCCTGCGGGGGCTAGGGTTGCGGCCACTGGGTGCTTAGGCTAGGGTTTTTTTTCTTTTTCTAGTGAATGACATAGGGGGCCTACATGTAAGATGTAGTAACATGCGGGTAGGCGGGTAGACGGGTATGGGTATTGCATTCCCGTACCCATACCCGGCTTACCCGATGGGTATAGATTTTTCTCATTTAAATACCCATGGGTATTTTATTTTGCCATACCCTTACCCTAATAGGGTTTTTACCCGTCGGGTTAGTGGGTAACGGGTACCCATTGCCATGAGGAGCTACATTTCCATTGCTTTGTGCCTAATTTAACATGTTGTTACGCTACTATACAATAGTAATGAGATTATGTTGTCGGTTACTTATAACTAATTGTTGGCATTCTTATTTTCATATGTAAGAATTTTTCAATGGGATATGCTTCATCGCAGGTGATATTGATGAAGGAAAAAGAGACAAGAGAAGCGCTTAGCTAAACCATTCGGGCTTGAAATTGGTTTTGCATCTACGGAAGTCATGGTAAAGTTAAGTTAAATCTTTCACTTGCTCACCATGTTCGTTTGGTCTGTATTACTTTTCTAACATAACAAAAATGACTATTGTCAAGTTTTAGCTATCCCGTTAAGTCGATCTCAATCAATATCTCTAGATACATCACTGAGATTAGCATTATCATAATAGGTTCATCTCTGGAAGTGAGAGATCTCTCTCTTAGTATCAGAAAATGAAGACCTGAAATGTATTTTCTTCATGCGTGCTCTTATTTGCGTTCTTCGAACACACTAACAAAGATACTCGGTCCATTTGTTTCAGGCATAGCTTTTGGTAAATAAAATTTTCAGTTCAAATTCTTGTTTTGACATCCGTGTAAATATTTACATATTAATGATGGCAATATCATGTTGATGGAAAAGAAAACAAATATGTGCTATGGTGTATCTTTCTTGCACTGCTTGGCCCTTGGATGTAAAAGGACATATAAATAATTCCATAACATTGGTAGGGTTGAACACTTGTTTAAAACATTATGACAATGAAAATAACACGCACGTATATGTTGATCCTCGTCTTTTCTTCTAAGTTGATGGATAGTAGTGCCAAACGAAAACACCACCACTGCATCTTCGTCATGGCTGCCAAATGTTAGAGAATGCTATAGTTTGTTCCATGGCACTTCTTCTTCGTTATCAGTTCACCATCTCTACGCTGGCGGGAGCCATGGAGGTAAATGGAAAGTAAATGACTTGCGAAGGGTGTATAAGGAGATGCGAATGGAAAAGAGATGAGTGGAGTGTGTGTTTGGAGATGTCAACGAAAAGGAACTAGAGGGTGTATGGTCAAGAAGAGGAATGGAGCCAACCCTATGTTTGTCACAAGACATGGTGAACATTTGGTTGATGCCCATCCCCCAAAAGAAAAGAAATATATTTGCTTGGTGCATTCGAATATATTTTATCTCAGGCTGGAACAGTGTTGTTTGGGTGCACGTTGATCATAATGGAGATGGAATTGGAATGTAATCACCACAAAGTTGGATTCTTGCCTTGTGTATCCTTTTTTGGTACTCCCACCGTCTCGAATTGCTCGTCGCATAAATGGATAGAAATGGGTATATCTAGAATTAAAAATGCGTTTAGATACATCCATTGCTACAACAAGTAATTTCGGACGGAGGGAGTATATTTTATACAAATGTCACTTAACAAATGTCCCGCAGCAACGCAGGGGCATTCACCTAGTCACTTAACAAATGTCACTTGGTCCCAAGCCGTTCTCGAGCGGCATCGTTGGCATTGCTGGCATGATGATCTTCCAGAACCAATGCTTGCTCCAGAGCATCACCATCTCCTCGATGGGCACGCCCTTGGTCTCCGGCAGGAAGACATAGACGAAGGCGGTCATGACGGCTATCCAACCAGCAAAGAAGATGAAGATGGCGAACTTGAAGGCGCAGAGCAGCGACAGGAACAGCTGCGCAATGACGAAGGTGAAGAAAAGGTTGACGGCCACCGTGATGCTCTGCCCCGCCGACCGCGTCTCCAGCGGAAAGATCTCGCTCGGCACCGTCCACCCAAGCGGACCCCACGACCACCCGAACGCGAGCATGAAGAGGCAGATGACGAACACCACCACGATCGAGCAGCTCCGGGACAGCTGCTTGTCCGCACCGAACTTTACCCCGAGGATCGCCGCCACGATCACCTGGCAAACGATCATCTGGATGCCGCCGCTGATGAGGAGCTTCCTCCTCCCCAGGCGATCGACGGTGGCGATGGAAATAATGGTGGAGAACAAGAGCACCGCACCGGTGAGCATGGAGGAGTAGAGGGACCAGCTGGCGCCGAAGCCCATGCTCCGGAACAGCACCGGCGCGTAGAACAAGATGGAGTTGATTCCCGTCAGGATCTGGAACGCCGGCATGCACACGGCCATCACCAGCTGCGGCCGGTTACGTCGCTCAAGGATGTTCCGGAACGGGTGCGTGATGGTGTTGGCGAGTTCACTCGCCTCCGCCATGTCTGTGAACTCAGCGTCGACGTCCGCGGTGCCGCGGATCAGCTCCAGCACGCGCCGGCCCTCCTCAACGCGCCCGCGCTCGATGAGGCTGTTGGGCGTCTCCGGGAGGAGGATCCCGCCGATCGTCATCAGCAGTGCTGGCGCCGCGACGAGGCCCAGCGAGAGGCGCCACCCCCACGGTTTGATTTTCTGCGTGCCGTAGTTGATCATGTTGGCCGAGAAGATGCCAAGCGTCGTCGCGAGCTGGAACATCATGTTGAGCCCGCCGCGCAAGTGCGCCGGCGCCATCTCCGACAAGTAGAGCGGCACAGCCTAATTGATCATGACACATATATAACAAGAATTTTGTAAGCTGCAATTTACAAACACATGGAGTACATACATGCAATAGCTAACTCTGCGTATGCGTGAACTTAATTAGTTACACACCTGATTGCCGAAACCGATGCCGACGCCAAGCATGACGCGGCCAAGGATGAGAGTTGTGAGGTTCACGGCTGCGGCGTTGAGGGCCGCGCCGATGAGGAAGCTGATGCCGCCGCAAATAATGCTGGCGCGGCGGCCGTAGTTCCTTGTCACCGGCGCCGCCGCAAGTGTGGAGACTTGCCCGGCAAGGTAGAGGATGGAGGTGAAGGCGGAGAGAGCCTGGTTGTCGTACTTGCAGTAGTTGTTTAGGCTGGCCGAGTTTTTCCGCCGGAACACCACCGGGAAGAACCTCTCGAGGAACGGGTCCATGGTGTTCACTCCTGCAGCCAGCAATTAGATTCTACTACAAACAAAAGGAGAGGGAGGAGCATCGCAAAATCTAAAAAGAAGCGGCCATTAAAGCACAAATCTTCTAGTAACTAAGAATAATAATGGAGCGGCCCCCTTCAGGTGCATGCTTTCCTCAATCGAATCGACCGTGCATGCAACCATTGAGGAAGTCGGAAATACCGTAGAGTATATAGCTTCTCACTGTGGTGTAGATGCATGCAGCATGCAGCATGCGAGGCGAGTTGGTGCGTGCTTACCGGAGATGCCGATGCCGTAGCCGAAGATGGAACCCCCGATGGCGGCGACGATGCACGCCATGGCGACGGCGAACGTCATGTGCCCCTTGTACTCCGCCGCCCTCTCCTTCTTCACCCCCAAGGGAGCCATGCTGCCAGCCATCTCCTGATCTCCGGGAATTCAAGTCAAGCGAGTCTTAATTAGGGAACAAGCACAGCTCTCTACCAAACACACGGCGCGCGCTACCTTTTATAGCGGAGCGACAGCAGTGGCATGGGCAAGTGAGTGACATCAGATGCTAGCGACGCCGACCAGGCCTCGTGTCCACCAAGCTACAGCCGATAAGCAAGCGCACGATGTGACGCCGCTAGTCTGCCTCACGTCGTCGACCTATATTCTTCACCTTTGCTGTTTGCCCTGTGTCTGACTGACAGTCTGTTGTTGGGTGTTGGCACAGGCGCACGTACGAGGTAACTGCGTCCAATTGCTTTCCGGCCGATCGAGCATAAACACGATAGTACGTACGCAATAACGAGACAGTTAGGGAGGTCTCGATTGATTCTCAGGTAGAAAACTAGTACATGCACGTACTCACCGCCTAGATTGATCGTACAATTAATTCAACGAGACACCACGCACACGTCACAACACACGAGTTTGATGTGTTCTACTCCCCCCGTTCCATATGCCACCATTGTATGGGCTCCCAAGCATCGCTGCTTTCTTCGCCTGGAACATCTGGAACGAGCGAAACCGAAGAATCTTTCAAAACCTTTCTTCAACTGCTGATATGGTGGCTTGCTTAGTCAGGTCTGACTTAACATACCTGGACTTGGCTTTTTCGAGGCCTCTAGGTATGTAATTCTGTTCTTTTTCTCTTTTTGTCTGCCCTAGGGCTTCAGACTTTTCTCTTGTAAATTCCTAATCTATAATGAAAAGGCAGAGCACCTGCCATTAACCCTCAAAAAAAAAAAAAAGAGCAATGCATGGAGCACCTCCTTTAGGTCCGGCCGTCCGTGTGTGGCTCCTCGTAGTGCAGTTCTTCTTGCACGAAGGATTACGAACCAGTGTCCGAGCTTCCTGCTGTTGCGCCTGATTTGCCAGTCAGAATCGTTGTACCTGCAGTCATGTCCATAGAAACAATTTCATGTTGCTCGTCGGCCTTCTTCACATCACTGCATACATCATCTGATGTCACGTCTTGTGGATCCAATACGTCGCAACCTGGGATGACGGCAGTCGTAGAACTCTTCGCTTGCGCTTGTAAGCTTGACGAAGTGGCCTCCTGCATGCCCCTCGTAACTCGATGTGATCACGTCGACTTATTCTGGCACCTTGGTCGCATACTTGGTGTACACTTTGACGAACTAACAGGGGTCACTTCCGCTTCTACCAATGTCATCTCCTCATCTGTGACAGACTCCTGCTGCATCACGTGAGTAACGGTGTCATGGATACTTGCGCATACTACCTCCAGTTGGATATTTTACAACTCAGCAAACACAGGCCTCTTCACGCTCATGAGAGAACTGTTAGATATATTTGTATTACATGCACTCCCTTCGTCCCAAAATAAATAACTCAAGTTTGTATTAGTTTTAGTACAAAGCTAGTACAAACTTGAGTCACTTATTTTGGGACGAAGAAATATTTAGTAGTGTATAATTTGTAATCTGTTTTCTATCTTATCTTCAAGAGAGGCTTCTTGCACTTCAAGTCTTGCACTCAATATATACTCGTCCTCGAGGCTCAGTAATACATCCATTGATTACACCAATCCTCTATATCCCTTCTTTTTTGATAAAAGGCGATTTTATTATCTCAAAATATAGCATCAAGCGGATACAAAGCATTATGAGTAACACTCGGGCTCTGCATAACTAAGATGCACACAGCCAATTTCAGAAGTCTGACAAAAATTTATGAAATAAAAATCGACAAATCGGCAACAGCAGAGTCCTTTAGACCAACACTATGTCCATGTCGAAGAAGGTGGGGGATCGATCCGTAGGTTATGCTGCCACCCATGTTGGGAAAAAACCTCCGTAGCCACCTGCTCTAATCGCGTACACACCACCATGAACAGTGGTTGGTACTCCGGCCGTTGTAGCACAGACCACATACGTAGCGAGTGCGTACACCGGAAAATAACATGTAGAGGAGAAGTATTTTTGTCATTAAAAACCAAATTATTTCTACATAGCCAAAGCGACAAATTAAGGCATACGCTCCCACCCTTATTAGCGTTTTGAACCTATTTGTAATACCGTCCAACCAATCACCAAAAATATTGGCAACACTTGTGGGCGGATACAAATTTGACGCTATTTGGATGACTGACCACGTAGAACGTGCAAACTTGCATTGGAAAAAGAGGTGTTTGATTGTCTCGTCATGAGTACAAAAAGAACACTTCTTACTCCCTTGCCAGTTTCGCCGTGCGAGGTTGTCTTTGGTTAACACAACTCCCCCACGGAGATACCACATGAAGATTTTCACTTTTAGTGGAATTTTAGACTTCCAAATTTTCTTATTATTACTCGTTGGTACCTCAGAATGTATGAGTGCACGGTATATAGAGTCTACTGTGAAAGACCCTGATGTAGTAAGGTTCCAGCGAAACATATCCCGACCTTGTGTCAGGTTAATCGAATCCAGCCGGGATAAAAGATTATGCCATGACACAAGCCGGGGGCCAATCAAATCCCGTCTGAACGAAATATTCGGCGGGGAAGAACCGAGCACGTGCGCAATAGTATTATTCTTATCGTGAGCGATGTTATATAAGGCTGGATATTGTTCTCTGAGACTGGCATTGCCTAGCCAGATGTCTTCCCAGAAACGAATCTCCGACCCATCCTTTATCGCGAAAGACCCAAAGCGAAAAAGATGTTTCTTTGCCGCCATTAGGCCAGCCTAAAAGTGTGAGTCGCCAGGTTTCCAATATGCCTGGGATACCGCCTTTTGGCCTAGATACTTGTTGCGCAACATGGTTTGCCAAACACCATCCTCGGTAAGAAGTTTAAATAACCATTTACTGAGAAGGGCCTCATTCTTGACCCGCAGGTCATGAATTCCAAGGCCACCTTGGTCTTTAGGCCTACAAACCACGCTCCATTTGGCCAGCCTGTATTTTTCTTTTTCGTCGTCTCCTTGCCAAAAAAATCTGGATCTAAAGTAGTCCAGTCTTTGTAGGATCCCTTTTGGGAGTTGGAAGAAAGAAAGCATATAGAGAACCATATTTGTGAGGACGGAGTTAATCAAAACCAGCCGACCACCAACTGAGAGTAGTTTTCCTTTCCAACTACTCAACCGTTTCTCTAGACGCTCCTCCACATGCTTCCACTCTGCAATGGTGAGACGCCGATAATGAACCGGTATTCCCAGATATTTAATCGGGAATTGGCCAAGTGCGCAACCAAACAGGTCAGCATAATTGGCTGCTGTCGTGGTTCTAAGTCTAACAGTAGTGTAGGGGGGTAAGTATGGAGAGGCAAGATCTTAGCTATGGAGAAGTTGTAAGCACGCAAGGTTTACGAGTTCAGGCCCTTTCGGAGGAAGTAATAGCCCTACGTCTCGGAGCCCGGAGGCGGTCGACTGGATTATGCGTGTATGAATTACAGGGGTGCGAACCCTTGTCTCGAAGGAGGGGGGTGGCTTATATAGAGTGCGCCAGGACCCCAGCCAGCCCACGTTACAAAGGGTTCAATGTACATTAAGGCAGGGCGTTACTGGTAACGCTAGTAATAAAGTGTTATGATGACCATAAAAGCTACTTAATAACCGACCGTTAGCATGCGGAGTGCCTTTAGGTCTCTTGACTATCGAGTGGCTTGGTCTTGGTCGAGTAGTTGCTTCTTGGTCGAGTATCTTTGAGTTTGTCGAGTGGAACACCTCCAAGTCGATTGAAAGATGATTTCTTCTGGAGATGTCCTTGGGTAGGTCAGTTTGGACAGGTCCATGCCCCTACCCTAGGTACATAGCTTCATCATTAGCCCCCGAATGGATCGAGGTTTGAGTGGGAAAGGGATTGAGCACTTCTCCGACTCATTTTTCATGCCATGAGCATTTCTTGTTTCGGATCAATGAACCTGAGTGATGGCAGCGACTTCCTTTCCAGTCGCCTTGATCCATTCTTAAGTTTTTGTCGAGTGAGTTTCTTTACTTGAAAGGCTCCGAGTTACGGTGCGGAGGAGACCTTTGGTCTGACAAGTTGTTCCGCTGCCCGCAGATTTCGTGGGATCCGAATTTTGGGAAGCGCGCGGGACGGTGGAGGCCGCAGTAATCGGATAGGATAGAGCGGAGCCGCCTCGATCCCCGCGCCACCTTTTTCGCCACGTATCACGCGCGCGATTGTTACGGGATTTGATAGAACCGCCCGGGCCTACCAGTCAGCCACTCGGAAGCGGCCTCATATAAGGCGTTGGACCGGGGTCTCCCGAACAGTGCGTCCCCATTATCTCTTCTCCTCTTCACGCTCCTCCGCTGCGCTTGCTCTTGCCCTCGCGCCACCGTTCCATACGCGTCTCGCCGGTGACGATGGGGAAGGAGAAGACGGCGGCTCTGGAGCGGGCAAAGAAGGCGACAGCGAGGTCGAAGGGGAAGGCGACCAGTCGGGGTAGATCCTCCTCGCGAACCGGCCTGCCGAAGGGCTGGATCCAGGGCGACTGGATCCACTCGAAGCTCACCCAAGAAGACCTCGACGACCTGGCCGAGGGAGGGCTGATCCCCTATGACTCGGCACGGCTTCCGGGGATGGAATCCGAGCCGCAACCCCGGGAGGGTGAGCGCGTTCTTCTTGCCACCCACGTCGACCGTGGATTTTCCTTGCCTCCGCACCCTTTCTTTCGAGGATTTCTGAACTTCTTTGGGGCACAACTCCACCATTTTACTCCCAACACAATCGTTTATCTCGCCGCTTTCATTTCTTTGTGTGAGAATTTCCTGGGTTGCCGGCCTCACTGGGGTCTTTTCAAGCATATTTTCACTTGTCGCTCCCAGACAGTGAAAAAGGCTAATCCGAGTGACGAGAGGACCCAAGTGATCCAGATGTGTGGGGGTCTTGGTATCCAGATGAGAGGGAAAAGCTCCTTTCCGGCCATGATTCTTCCCGACTCAGTTCGTGGATGGCAGTCGACCTGGTTTTACTGTAAAGACCAGTCGACGCCAGGGCAGTCGACTGGCCTCCCTCCCTTTACCATGGACCGAGTGAGGAAACCATCCCCTTTGAAGGTGCTCCCGGAGGAGAAAGCGCAGGTGAGGGTGCTGGTCGAGCGAGTGGTCCAGCTTATCCGTGACGGGGTCACCGGTATGGATCTCTTGGAGGTCTTCCTCCAGGGGCGCATCCAGCCTCTTCAAGCCCGAGACCATCTGATGTGGATGTATTTGGGTCTTGAAGACTCCACTCAGATTCACCCGGAGGAGGTCGATGATGACACACTGGAGAAGTGGCTGTCGGACATTACCGGAAACAAGGATAACCCCAGGGGAGCCAGGAGAGTTCCCCCATTCGACTAGTCTCATGCACCAGAGAAGGTCTGATTCTGAGTTTTTGCTTGTAATCTGAATTCACTCACGCAGCTGCCTATACTGCGTCGACTGACTTTGTTCTCCCTGCTTTCTTTCAGGCCATTATTGAAATGTATTCAATGCCCAATGGAGAGCAAGAGCAAGCTCTGGAAGGCGAGGCGAGTGGCGGCGACAGTGGTGAGTGGACTTCCGACGGTGAAGGGGGTGGAGGAAGCGATGACTCAAGCGATGGAGAAGAAGTCGAGTCGCCCCTCGCAGGGAGAGGCGATCCAAGCTTGACCAAGAACGACCGAGCGCCCGCGAAAAGGCAACTGCTCAGGCTGGTCAGTCTTCAAAGCATCCTCGGATCTCTTCACCAACCCCGACTGAGAAGGCGCAAAGCATCCCAAAGTTGCAGAGCCGAAGACTCGGAAGGCGTTGCCGAAGATCAAGATTGATATCCCCGTCGCTTCCGCGTGAGTGTCTCTCTTTGTATTCACTCGATGCTCCACGCTATTTATTTTTCTTGCTTTAACTGGACGAACTTTGGAACTGTCAGCGCTGCCACTTCCGGGACCTCAGCTTACAGGGACGACGATGAGGTGATGGAGGATGCGGTCACTTCTAATCTGGGTATGATTTCTGCCATACTGTCTTTGTTCGGTCGATTCAACTGCAATGTGCATCATTGGGTGACGTGATTTTGGCAATTTAACTTTGCATAGCTCCCAACATTATTGACCTCCCCGATGATGATGAAGAGCCCGAGAGGTGTTTGATGAGGAAGAATAGGCAAGCTCCTGCAAGCAAGGCGCTACAGTCGACGCCGAGGGTAGAACCAGTCGTTCAGGACACTGGCGACGCCAATCGGGGTTCTGTTACCTTCGTCGTGCCACTGTCGAGTGCCTTGCCTTCTTCGTCGACTGCTTAGGCCCCTGTCGACCCACCTTTAGTTTTTGCGACCCATCATGTCCCAGAAGACGAAGTGAATGCTGCCAGGGAAGCGATATGCCAGGCGGGCGTCATGATGGAGAAGATGAAGATGGTGCGGGACGCTAGTCAGGCTGCCTACGACGCCAGCTCGGCTCTCCAAAGCAACGTTCAGGTTAGTTGGTCGCCGCTTGTTCTGTTAGGATATGATATCTGAAGACTCTTTCCGAAAATCTTTGCTCCGAAAATCTTTGCGTAGTATACCCACTGGGTGCGTTGGTTGAACTTTGAATTAGTGAGGGCACGCTGAGTGCACCCACTGGGTGTAGTCCCCGAGACTACGGTGGACTGCGGGCAGTTGACTATAGTCTTTGCATTTTGTCGAGTGTAAACCGAACTGATAGTTTGTCTCTTCCACTCAGTCCGGTCGAGTGGGATCAGAACCGGTGGGGCCACGCAAAGTGCACCCACTGGGTGTAGTCCCCGAGGCTATGGTGGACTGCGGGTAGTCGACCGTAGCCTTAGTACTTATTGACTTTGTTGTTTTTTGCTGTAAAAATAACTTCTCCCCTTTGATTTCAGAAATCTTGTGATCTTGGAGCTCGCTTTGCTGACTTGGAGAAGCAGCAGATCCAACTGAACCTTGACTTGGAGCTGGCCAAGACAGAGCTTCAAAGGGTCAAGGATGATGCCACTGGTAAAACGAATTTGTCTACTGGTCTGTCTTAGGCTTGAGTACCCTTCTGCTCTTTCTGAATCAGGCATCATTTCTTTGTAGAAAAACTGAGAGAAGCTCTGGCAAAGAAGGATCAGGATTTGGATGCTGCTCGAAAGGAGGCTGACGACAGAACTGCTCTAGCTGAACAGAAACTGGCTTCGGTCGGCCAGTTGGAAGAAGAGAATACCAGGCTGAAATCTGCTCTGAATGACGCCAACAAGGAGTGATCGCGCTGGAAGAAGGATAATCTCATCCTGGGCGAGAAGATGGAAAGCATTGCTCGCAGGAGGGACGATCTGGAGAGCTATCTGAGGAGCCTTGCCAAGAAGTTGTTCATCAAGCTTGAAGGTACACATTTTGTTCCGACTGATTTTTTTATGTCGACTCAGTGTACGAAAATTGACTTATCCTCGTGAATGCAGAGTTTTGCCAGAACTTCGAGGAGGAGACTGGGCGGATTGAGCCAGGTTTGGACCCAATCAATTCTCCCGTAAAAGATGAAACTGCCATGAATCTGCTCCGACTGGAATCCCGCATTGACAGTGTCGTGGACTACTTGGCTCGACTGAAGGTCGCCATGTCGCGGATCGACCCGGCACTTTGGCCAGAGACCATGCCCCAGAATGATCTCGAGTCCCTGATGACTCGACTTAATGAAATCCCTGATCGAGTGCAGGAGTGGAAGAAATCTTCTGCCCGGTGTGGAGCTGATGTGGCCCTGTCTCTGGTTCGCGTCCATTACAAGGAGGTGCGTCAAGATAAGCTAGCGGCAATCAAGGTCGCCAACACCCAGAAGCATGACTTCCGATCTTTTATGGAGACTTTCATCGCTGCAACCACTCGGATCGCCGACGGCGTCGACCTGGACGAGTTCGTCGAGCCTGCTAGTCCTCCTCCCGCGGAGTGAACAAACTTTTATGCCTCACCTTAAATTTGCCTCGGAATGCCGAGTGGTTTTTGTAACCGTTAATCTCTTTCGGGCTGAAAGCCCGAGCACTTCGATCTGTGGTCTGGAACCTTTAGGGTTTATCTGAACTTGGTTTATCATTAAATATCTTCATGAATCCCCCGTCGAGTGAGAATCGTTCTTCATTCGAGACAACTTTTGTATTTGTGGCGCAGCTCCGAAGGAGAAGGTGGTAGTCGACCTGCATCTTGCTACTGTAGAGCGGGACGGAGCGCACATTGTATTTGTGGCGAAGCTCTCAAGGAAAAGGTGGCAGTCGACCTGCACCTCGTTACTGCAGAGCAGGATGGAGCGCACATTGTATTTGTGGCGAAGCTCTCACGGAGAAGGTGGCGGTCGACCTGCACCTCGTCGTCCTTGAGGATTCAGATGTGTTTCGTACTTAGGCGAGTACTAGACTGCAGCTAAGCCTCCGAGTGGGAGGCTGGCTCACCACTCGGTAGGATTTTCAGATACTTACGCGAGTACTGGACTGCAGCTAAGCCCCCGAGTGCGAGGATTGCTCTCCACTCGGTAGGATTTTTTCAAACTTAGGCGAGTGCCGGACTGCAGCTAAGTCTCCAAGCGAGAGAACTTAGGCGAGTACTGGACTGCAGCTAAGCCCCCGAGTGGGAGGATTGCTCTCCACTCGGTGGGATTTTTTTAAACTTAGGCGAGTGCCGGACTGCAGCTAAGTCTTCAAG
>NC_041386.1:603861333-603875908 GCF_002162155.2 Triticum dicoccoides | reverse complement strand
CAAACTTAGGCGAGTGCCGGACTGCAGCTAAGTCTCCAAGTGAGAGAACTTAGGCGAGTATTGGACTGCAGCTAAGCCCCCGAGTGGGAGGATTGCTCTCCACTCGGTAGGATTTTTTTAAACTTAGGCGAGTGCCGGACTGCAGCTAAGTCTCCAAGTGAGAGAACTTAGGCGAGTACTGGACTGCAGCTAAGCCCCCGAGTGGGAGGATTGCTCTCCACTCGGTAGGATTTTTTCAAACTTAGGCGAGTGCCAGACTGCAGCTAAGTCTCCAAGTGAGAGAACTTAGGCGAGTACTGTACTGCAGCTAAGCCTCCGAGTGGGAGGGTTGCTCTCCACTCGATAGGATTTTTTAAATACTTAGGCGAAACGGATTCGCAGCTAAGCCCCCGAGTGGGAGGCTGGCTCGCCACTCGGTAGGAAATTGTTTTTACAAACTTAGGCAAAGCGGATTCGCAGCTAAGCCACCCACTGGGGGATTTCTCACGCAAACAAAAACAATAATAATCACTGGGAAAATTATAACGCTCTTGCCTTTGATAAAAAAACTACAGGAGTTTTTCTTATTACATCTCATCCGAGTGAGAATTCAAGTATAAAAGGGGCGGAGGAGCTCCGCATTCCAGGCTCGCGGCTCATCAACCTGGCGATCGACATTGTAGAGGTGGTATGCTCCATTGTGGAGGACTCTGGTGACTATGAAGGGGCCTTCCCAAGTAGGAGCGAGTTTGTGTGGTTTCTGCTGATCCACTCGGAGGACTAAGTCTCCTTCTTGGAAGGCTCGACTCTTCACGTTTCTGGCATGGAACCGACGCAAGTCTTGCTGATAGATGGTCGATCAGATCATGGCCATTTCTCTTTCCTCTTCCAGGAGGTCGACTGCGTCCTGCCGGGCTTGTTCCACTTCATCTTCAGAGTAGAGCTCGACTCGGGGAGCGTTGTGAAGCAGGTCACTCGGCAAGACTGCCTCGGCTCCGTAGACCAGAAAGAATGGGGTTCTTCCGGTCGATCGGTTCGGGGTTGTCCTCAATCCCCAAAGGACTGATGGAAGCTCGTCGACCCATGCACCTGATGCGTGCTTGAGATCGCGCATCAATCGGGGTTTCAGTCCTTTGAGAATTAGGCCGTTTGCCCTTTTTGCTTGCCCATTCGACTGGGGGTGAGCAACCGAAGCATAGTCGACCTGAGTGCCCTGAGAGGCGCAAAAGGCCCTGAATTTGTCGGAATCGAAGTTTGACCCATTGTCAGTGATGATGCTGTGCGGAACTCCATATCTGAATATCAACTCTCTGATGAAACTGATACCAGTGCAAGCATCAAGATTCTTGATAGGCTTGGCTTCAATCCATTTGGTGAACTTGTCGACTGCTACCAGTACATGAGTGAAGCCGCTCCTACCCGTTCTCAGTGGTCCAACCATGTCCAGCCCCCAAACAGCGAAGGGCCAGACGAGTGGAATGGTTTTCAGGGCTGACGCGGGCTTGTGCGACATATTGGAGTAATACTGACATCCTTCACATTTGTTGACTATCTCTTTTGCCGTTTTATTGGCTCTTGGCTAGTAGAACCCCGCTCGGTATGCTTTAGCCACAATGGTCCGAGAGAACGCATGATGACAACAGGTCCCCGAGTGGATATCATCAAGGATCATCTGACCTTCTTCTGGAGTAATACACTTCTGGCTGACCCCAGTCGCGCTTTCTCTATATAACTGTCCCTTTATGACTGTAAAGGCCTTGGATCGACGGACGATCTGTCGAGCCTCTTCTTCGTCCTCTGGGAGTTCTTTCCTTAGGATGTACGTGATGTACGGTACTGTCCAGACGGGAGTGATGACCAAGACTTCCATGATCAGGTCGACCACAGCTGGAATTTCAACTTCAGTCGGATCCGTGGCACTTTTTGGCTGCGGGGCCTCTTCAGTGAAGGGATCCTCCTGAACTGATGGTGTGTGGATGTGTTCCAAAAACACATTGCTGGGAATGGCTTCTCTTTTGGAACCTATTTTTGCCAGATCATCAGCTGCTTGATTTTTCAGTCGGGGTATGTGATGAAGCTCTAACCCCTTGAATTTCTTCTCCAGCTTTCTCACTGCATTGCAATAGCTAGTCATGGCTGGACTTCTGACATCCCATTCCTTCATCACCTGATTAACCACCAAATCTGAGTCGCCATAGACCATGAGGCGACGGACACCGAGTGAAATGGCCATGCGCAACCCATATAAAAGTGCTTCGTATTCTGCCTCGTTATTGGAGGAATCAAAGTGGATTTGAAGGACATATCTGAGTTTATCTCCTCTGGGGGAGACCAACACCACTCCGGCACCGGAACCATTCAGCATCTTGGAGCCGTCGAAGAACATGGTCCAATGCTCCGAGTGAACCTGAGTCGGCATTTGCTGTTCAATCCACTCGGCGACAAAATCTGTGATTGCCTGGGACTTGATAGCTTTCTTTGCCTCAAACTTGATATCTAGAGGAAGGAGTTCAATCGCCCATTTTGCCACTCGACCAGTTGCATCCCTGTTATGCAGGATCTCTTACAATGGAGCATCGCTGGCGACTGTAATGGAATGATCAGAGAAGTAGTGAGCAACTTTCTTTGTGGTCATATAAATCCCATATACAAGCTTCTGATAATGAGGATATCTTTGCTTCGATGGGCTCAAGACTTCAGAAATATAATATACTGGGCGCTGAACTTTGAAGGTTTTTCCTTCTTCTTCCCGCTCGACCGTAAGTACCGTACTGACGACTTGTCCTGTGGCTGCAATGTAAAGCAACAAAGGCTCCTTGCTGATTGGGGCAGCAAGCACCGGCTGGGTGGAGAGCAGAGCTTTGAGCTCTGCAAACGCTGCATCAGCTTCAGGAGTCCACTCGAACTTGTCGGACTTCTTCATCAATCGGTATAAAGGCAATGCCTTTTCACCGAGACGAGATATGAATCGACTTAGGGCGGCCAAGCAACCAGTAAGCTTCTGGGCGTCGTGCACTCGCACGGGACTTTTCATTCAGAGTATAGTACCAACTTTTTCTGGATTGGCGTCGATTCCCCGTTCAGAAATGAGAAAGCCGAGTAATTTTCCGCCAGGAATTCCGAATGTGCACTTTGATGGATTAAGCTTGATATCATACCTCCTGAGGTTGGCAAAGGTTTCAGCAAGGTCAATCAGCAGGTCAGAACCCTTCCGTGACTTGACCACAATATCATCCATGTACGCCTCCACATTCCGACTGATTTGAGTGAGCAAACACTTCTGAATCATCCTCATGAATGTCGCTCCGGCATTCTTGAGGCCGAACGGCATGGTAATATAACAGAAGCACCCGAATGGAGTGATGAAGGTTGTTTTGATCTCGTCAGGTCCATACAGACGGATCTGATGGTACCCGGAATAGGCGTCTAAAAAAGACAGTCGCTCACATCCCGCAGTCGAGTCGACTATCTGATCGATGCGGGGGAGAGGAAAATTATCTTTCGGGCAGGCCCGATTGATATGTTTAAAGTCAATGCACATGCGAAGTGACTTGTCCTTCTTGGGGATCATAACAACGTTGGCGAGCCACTCGGAGTGGTAGATTTCTCGGATGAACTCCGCTGCTAAGAGCCGAGCCACCTCCTCGCCAATGGCCTTTCTCTTCTGGACAGCGGACCGTCGGAGATGTTCCTTGACAGGTTTTACTTTTGAGTCGACTCTTAGGCGGTGCTCAGCCAGCTCCCTGGGAACACCCGGCATGTCAGAAGGCTTCCATGCGAAAATGTCCCAGTTCTCACGGAGGAACTGGATGAGCGCTTCTTCCTATTTGGAGTCGAGTGTTGTCGAGATATGAGTTGGAGCAGCGCTGGGGTCGGTCGGGTGGATGTGAGCTGTCTTCGTATCGCCAGTCGACTGAAAAACTGATTCTGTAGCGGGCTTCTTGGCTCGCAACAAGTCACTCGGGTCTGCAGTCTTCTGGTATTCCTGTAACTCCACCACTGCCATCTGAGTATCGGTGATCTTCGAACCTTTCTGAAAACATTCTTCCGCTTTCTTCCGATTGCCCGTAATAGTGATCACACCTTTGGGACCAGGCATCTTCAATTTGAGATACACATAACATGGTCGGGCCATGAAGCGTGCATAAGCCGGCCTGCCCAAAATAGCGTGGTAGGCACTCTGGAAGTCTACAACTTCAAATGTCAACTTTTCTTTGCGGTAATTCTTGGAATCACCGAAAACCACATCAAGAACAATCTGGCCGAGTGATTCAACCTTCTTCCCAGGAATGACTCCATGGAAACTCATGTTGCTGGCACTGAGTCTGGACATCGGAATGCCCATCCCTTTCAACGTCTCAGCATATAATATGTTCAAACCACTGCCACCATCCATCAGGACTTTGGTCAGTCGAGTGCCTTCAACAACTGGGTCGACCACCAAAGCTTGCCTCCCAGTGGTGGCGATGTGCGTTGGGTGATGACCGGTCGAATGTTATGGCAGTCTGAGACCACTTCAGATAACTGGGTGTCGCCGGAGCGACCATATTCACCTCTCGGTTGATAACTTTCAATCGACTTTTGCTTTCAAAATCAGCAAAAATCATCAGAGTGGAATTGACCTGAGGGTATCCGTCGTCACTATCTTCCTTGTCCTCAACTTTGTCCGACTCCTTTTCCTTATCTTTGGGCTGCTTGCCCTGGAACTGCTGGATCAAGAGTCGACACTGTCGAGTGGTATGTTTCGGGTAAATGAAATTACCTTCTTCATCTTTCTTTGTGTGGATGTGACACGGCAAATCCAACACATCATTTCCGTCCTGGTCTTTAACTTTCTTGGGGTTCCAAGGTCCTTTGGGTTTCCCCTTAAATTTTCCTTGAGTCACAGCCAAGGCTTCCCCAGGAGCAGCTGGCTCGGCTTTCCGCTTCTGTTTCCGATTGGAATTTCCTCCGGCTTCTTGAGCGACTGGCTTGAGCTTGCCACTCCTGAGTCGATCCTCATCTTCACCATTAGCGTACTTGGTGGCAATCTCCATCATCCGATTCAGAGACATATCTCCGGTTCAACCGAATTTCAGATTCAGTTCTCTGTACTTAACGCCTTCTTTGAAGGCACAAACTGCTTGGTGGTCGGGCACATTCTCAACTGTGTGATGCAACGTGATCCACCTCTGGATGTAGTCCCTCAAAGTTTCATTCGGCTTCTGCACGCAAGACCGTAGTTCGGTCAGCCCTGCCGGTCGTTTGCATGTTCCTTCAAATGTGGTGACAAACACTCGGGCGAGATCTTCCCAAGTGTAAATGCTGCTGGGTGCTAACTGATTCAGCCACGCTCTGGCCGAGCCCTCCAACATGAGAGGCAGATGCTTCATGGCCACTTCATCATTGCCGCCGCCAATCTGGACGGCCACTCGGTAGTCTTCAAGCCAAGTATCGGGTTTGGACTCACCAGTGAACTTACTGACTCCAGTCGCCAACCTGAAGTTGGGAGGAATCACAGCAGCCCTGATGGCTCTGCTAAAGCATTCTGGCTCCGAAACGTGTACTCTGCCGCTGGTAGGTGCATCTCTGTCGTGACCTTTTCGGTGAGCTTTGTTCCTGTCAACCAAACCTTGAACGAGAATGGATCTCGCATCAAAGCCTGGTTCCCTGGGGTCGACTGGAATCCTTGGCCCAACACTATGAGGGTGCATGTCATCATTCCGTCGAGGCGCATACGGCCTGCTCCTCGGGGGAGGGATGAGCACTCGACGTCGATCATCATGATCGAATCGGTGATCATACTGCCCACGGTTCCCGTATTGATTACGTCGATCTCCACGTCCCTCACGCCTCGAGGGCGATCTCGGGCTATGGGCCAACTAGACTGTGTCTGCAGCAACGGATCTGCTATGAATCCTGTTCCGCGACTAAGAAACAACGGAATTCTGGTCTCCTGCTGCCCGGAGTAATGCTCTGATCTGCAGCAAGTCTCTGCCAGCCTCCGACTGGGAAGGCTGAATCGACTCTGCTATACGGGCTGCAACTGCTAAATTCTGAATCGGAGTTCGGTATACCTGCGGGGGCGGAAAGAGCTGAGGTCGACTGGATTCTGGAACCCGTTGTCGCGCACGCTCGTCGAGTGCTCGCTGGAGGTTCTCCAGTCGAGTGCGCTCGGCCAAGTTTGCTAGGCGCGCGTCTTCCAAGGCACGAGCCTCGGGGGTTTCTCCAACGATAGGAGTGTGCAGTGCATCCATGTTCCGGAGGCGAAGTTCTTATCTCTGCAGCGACGTGAGAGGCTCGGGAAGATATTCCTCATGGGGACGCGATGGGTCGCCTCCACCCGCGCCTCCGTCGGTGCGGGGAAAACCGGGAGGACTGGGCGGTCCATCGACCATCAGAACCTCCGCCGCCGGATCGCTGCTGTCACACTCGGATGCGATCTCTGCGGAGCCAGGCGACAGGTCGAATAGGCCGTAGAGGGATTCGTCGGGCTCGATCGCCGCGACTTGACGGGTGGCCGACTGGCGTGCCACCACGTGTCTCACCCACCGCTGAAGTCTCGACCGACCGGAGCGCTTGCGCCAGCGGGAAACATGGAGGGAGGACAACACAGGAGCCAAACGGTAGGGGGTCGACGGTTGCCGCAGGAGAACGCCGCGGACGCACGCGCTAAAGTGCGTTGCCCCGCGGACAGGGAGTGCGTCCACGTCGAGCGGAGCCTCCTGAAGCCAAGCGGAGTCGTCAGTGATGAACGTGAGCGCGCCGAGACGGATTTCGCGGCCCTCCACCAAAACTCCGCCGAAAAACCATGATGATTCGAGTCGGAAAAGACCGCAACTCCTCCAACAAAATGCTAAAACACCTGCCCCACGGTGGGCGCCAACTGTCGTGGTTCTAAGTTTGACAGTAATGTAGGGGGTAAGTATGGAGAGGCAAGATCTTAGCTATGGAGAAGTTGTAAGCACGCAAGTTTTACGAGTTCAGACCCTTCTCGGAGGAAGTAATAGCCCTACATCTCGGAGCCCGGAGGCGGTCGACTGGATTATGCGTGTATGAATTACAGGGGTGCGAACCCTTGTCTCGAAAGAGGGGGTGGCTTATATAGAGTGCGCCAGGACCCCAGCCAGCCCACGTTGCAAAGGGTTCAATGTACATTAAGGCAGGGCGTTACTGGTAACGCTAGTAATAAAGTGTTATGATGACCATAAAGCTACTTAATAACCGACCGTTAGCATGCGGAGTGCGTTTAGGTCTCCTGACTGTCGAGTGGCTTGGTCTTGGTCGAGTGGTTGCTTCTTGGTCGAGTATCTTTGAGTCTGTCGAGTGGAACACCTCCAAGTCGATTGAAAGATGATTTCTTCTGGAGATGTCCTTGGGTAGGTCAGTTTGGACAGGTCCATGCCCCTACCCTAGGTACATAGCTTCATTAGCTGCCACCTCAATGGCTTCTTCAAAGCAGGACAATTCGCTTTTATGAAAGTTAATTTTGAGGCCCGACATTTGCTCAAACGCTGAAAGCAATAGCTTCAGATTTCGAGCTTTGTCTAGGTCATGTTCCATAAAAAAATCGTGTCATCGGCATATTGCAAAATAGAGAGGCCATCATCCACAAGGTGTGGCACTACTCCCGCAATCTGTCCATCCTGCTTGGCGCACTCAATCAAAATAGCCAGCATGTCAGCAACAATATTAAATAACATTGGGGACATGGGGTCACCCTGTCGTAGTCCTTTTTTTGTCTGAAAGTAATGACCTACATCATCATTGACTTTGATGGCCACACTACCTCCAGTTATAAAATTTTGATCCACTTGCACCATTTATCGGAGAAACCTTTCATCCTTAGGGCTTGTTGGAGAAAAGACCACTTGACCTTGTCATAGGCTTTTTCAAAGTCAATTTTGAATACCACTTCACTCATGTTTTTTTGATGCATCTCATGGACGGTCTCATGAAAGATAACTACACCATCTAGTATATTCCTTCTTTGCACGAAGGTCGTTTGAGATGGCCGGACAACATGGTCAGCTATCGAGTTTAACCTATTCTATATCCCTTCTAACAAGAACCTCCACTCTCCTCATAAGCTCTGTTCGATATCACCGTCATGCCATGGTCTTCAAACCGTCGAAGACTGAAGACTGATGATGTTAGCACGAAGACTTGGTTCAAAATATAGCTTAGACCACACACGTTGTTCTTCGTTTTTGCACTGGATACGAACGGATCCTCTCCCCTTTATATCAATGATTTATCCTTTATTCAATAGGACATGGACGTGGATGCTCTCATCCAACTCATCTAACAACATGTGTTGGCCTATCATGTGATTTCTTGCACCGAGGAACTAAATTTTCGAATCGAGAGGCACTCCCGCATCGATGTAAAAATCTGGATCTACATTGTCCTTCATCAAGATCATAATGTATGACTCCACCGCGCGCTTGTAGAGGATACGAGGATGTTTTTGTTAGAATAAATCCAAGGCATACCGTCGATCATCCGAGGACCAAGCAATTACATGAGCACGACACCAAGATTTGTTAACGAGATTCACCGATATGGCTACATCCTGAGGCCTGACTAAGGGCGCTCCTTCCCGTGACACCGTCACAATACCGCACACCGGCCATCCAGGCGCCGACACACGCTGCCGGCTCCCCCTTGCGCGCCTGTGCTATAATGTTGGCATATGTTACATGTGTGTCTACCCTCGCTATATATGAGAGGCCTAGGATACAAGTGTCCTACTAGGACACGACTCCATATCCTATGTAAACACAATACAGCTCCTAGTCCAACTGTAACCTACCTTATACACTATATTCGACACAACTCCAACAAACTCCACCTTGGCGAATATACTCCACCATCCTAGATTTGTCCATGCGTCAAACTTCCATATACATTGGACTTGAGCTTATCCCCTGAGCACCGCTGCTACTCCAAAGACTCCATGTGACTCCACCCGCAACTTGTATTCCCTTCTTTTCTTGACCACAGTCAACACTCGAGCAAAAATTAAGTTCCTTGTTTTTCTACTTTGTGCTCCCAACTTTCAGAATATCCGTCCAACGCCATCACACACTGATCACTGACCTGCGTGAAAGTGAACAACTCACATATTGGGTGTCACACTTAAAAGTTACCTGAACTCAACATCACCGCTCTTTTCTTGACCGTCTATCTGAAACTTGAAGGAATTTCACCATTGATTTTAGTCATCCCGAGTCAAATTCGCAGTTGTCTCACCACATGTATGACCACCAGAGCCCTGGCCCGTCTCCATGTCCCGTGCATACCGCACGCCTCGCCGCTATTACCGCGTCGAGCCTCCGCTGTCTCGGTCGAGTCTCAAGGATCGCGAAACCACACCACTCAACCCCCACTGCAAAGTACCATCGGTCATCACCGGCCGATGACGAGTTTCACGCTTCCATCAGACCACTGGGCTCCAGTCCGAACTGCATGTCACTCGCTTTTTCCCGCTGAATAGGCTTCGACTCTCTGTCGACTTACGCCGTAGCCCCTCAATCAGCTCCACCTTCAACATGACTCCATGGTAGATGATCAATCCACCCCTGCGCCTCATCGACTTTAAGCTCCGTGTATATCACCTTGAATCAACCCCGCGCCATAGTCTTGTCGAAACCACACAAGCCCTCAGGCATGTGCCACGTGTTTCCACGCCCAGAAGTCGGTCACCATCAGCATCACGCTCATATGTTGCTGTCACCAATCCCACCACCGTCTTCTATTCCAACCAAACTCACGTCGATCCATCAGACTATCTAGTCCGACCCAGCCGAACTTATCCGACTACACGACATGCTCCAAACTCCACAAGCCTTATACACATGTCGTTATCCTTGCCACGCACACCACAGACCATTAGGCTACCATCCACGTACTCAACGTGTTTGAAGAAACGAAGCCAACCTACCTCATAAGCCTTCCCGTGCACTCCAACATAGAGATCAAAGGAAAATTTCCAAACTCCACCACGTGCATATGTAAGCCGTATAGAGGTCCATTAGCTTTGCCTGCTCTTCATCCAGATGGAAAATACCAGTCCGTCACGTAGCTTTTTTTCCAAACAAATCTCACTTAACGTGCCAACATCCTAAGTACTAGCATGATCCCACGTGCCTGCCTCTTGGCTTCTGGGCAGCAACAACGCACAAACATCACACTTCCTGGACAAAGTTTGAGAACCTGCTGTCCTCTTGCTTGCCTCCACGTACGGTCGCCGCCTTGCGCTGCTCTCCACACTAACCACAAGCGCTCCACGCTATCGATCAATCGAGATCGACCCGATCTGCTTTCAAGCACTTGACTCACTCCGATTGCTACACGCTGCCTGACACAGATACTTTGCATCCCGAAATCCCCTCGGTTTCAAGCCGGCCTATACCCGCACGATTTTTTGTCCGTCTTGATAAGACGCCAGCCGAACACGCCGAGCAAAAGCCGCAACATCCGATTTTCAACCATGCATCGATCCATCGCCACCGGCAGCTCCTCTAGATCAACAATTCACGGCCTCCGAACAACCTAGCTCATGATACCACTTGTTAGAATAAATTTAAGGCATACCGTCGATCATCCGAGGACCAAGCAATCACATGAGCACGACGTCAAGATTTGTTAACGAGGTTCACCGATATGGCTACATCCCCGAGGCCTGACTACGGGCGCTCCTCCCTGTTACACCGTCACAATACCGCACACCGGCCACCCTGACGCCGACACACGCCGCCGGCTCCCCCTTGCGCGCATGTGCTATTATGTTGGCATATGTTACATCGTGTGTCTACCCTCGCTATATATGAGAGGCCTAGGATATACGTGCCCTACTAGGACACGACTCCATATCTTATGTAAACACAATACAATTCCTAGTCCAACTGTAACTTACTTTGTACGCTATATTCGACACAACTCCAACAGTTCTTGATACATGGCCATGACCGCCTCCCACAGCTCTTCGCCGCAAATTCATCTTCACCGCCCATATGTTGTAGTTGCCTCAATCAAACGATGGATACGCCGCAATCATCGTTCTCCATCGTCGTTAGTAATTTTGCGGCTTTGGAATCTTCTTCCATCTCGACGGTTGACTTCCTGTTACTAGAAAATTAACTTGGCTTTTAACCACTTGTTGGCACAGGCCGAATCTCGACGCTGCAATCCGCCGCGTACTTTTCGGCAAGACGCACATACGAGGGAACTGCGGCCGATTGCTTTCCACCCCGATCGAGCGTAAACATGCTAGCACGCGACAAGCATGCAGTCAGGGAGGTGGACGGGTTGTCACATAGCAAACTATAACATGCATGTATCGCCGGCTAGATTGATTATATTTTTTTTAAGAAAGGAGGATGATCCCCGGCCTCTGCATCTGGGAGATGCATACGGTCACTTTATTGATTATATAACTTAATGAGACGCCACACACGCGAATACACACGAGACTGATGGCAACAGGTGCATGTCGCACTTGTGTTCTATTTCCTTTGATATGACGATTACAACGCAGGGGTTACATGTATATTTATATGCCTACACTAGCTAGTCATACTCGTATATAACTTGGTGATTGTTCCATATCCAAACTGGACAGGACTCTTTCCTCGTGGTTAATTCCGACATCTGTCGTTCCTTCAATAGACCTTAAGAATGAAAGGATTCTCCGATAAATGGCATTAATGGATCCAAAATTTTGTTATTGGAGGTAGTGTGGCTGTCAAAGTCAATGATGACATAGGCCATTACTTTCAGACGAAAAAAGGTCTACAACAGGGCGACTCTAGGTCTCCAATGTTATTTAACATCATGGCTCACATGTTGTCTATTCTGATTGATTGTGCTAAGCAGGACGGTCAAATTGCAGGAGTAGTGCCTCACCTTGTGGATGGTGGCTTCTTTATTCTGTAATATGCTGATGATACAATTCTTTTTATGAAACATGATCTGGATAAGACTCGAAACCTAAAATTATTGCTTTCAGCGTTTGAGCAGATGTCAGCCCTTAAAATTAACTTCCATAAAAGCGAATTATTCTGCTTCGGAGAAGCCAGGGAAGGCAGCGACTGAGTATGCCGACCTGTTTGGTTGTGCGCAAGGCCAATTCCCGATTAAATATTTGGGAATTCCGATTCATTATCGGCGTCTCACTAATACGGAGTGGAAACATGTAGAGGAGCGCTTAGAGAAACGGTTAAGTAGTTGGAAAGACAAGTTGCTCTCTGTTGAAGGACGGCTGGTCTTAATTAACTCAGTCCTCACAAATATGATTCTCTATATGCTCTTTTTTTCCCAACTCCCAAGAGGGGTCTTGCAGAGGCTGAATTATCTTAGATCCAGATTCTTTTGGCAAGGGAACTGTAAAAAGAAAAAATACCATTGGATGGAATACTTTGGTTGTTACACTCTACTGCGGTGACGAGGCAAAATAACTCGAGGTGGGCGGCAAAGGGGAACAACGGTCTTTAAATTTACACAAGTGATGAGCACCCAAAAGAACAGGTGTTGCAGAGTTTCATGAGCACCGAGAAATCCACACACGTCAAATTCTTTCAACCCGGTTTCTTTAAATTATCTTCGGCCAGGATACGATTCCTTATCACGCGTCAGCAGAACCTTGATTCTCAAGGTCCACAGATGCTTATATGAAAAAAAAGATGTGAGATAACTAGACAAGGATTTCACTTTCTCGTGGGAGAAACCTGATGTACTCCGTTTGGCACTATACCTCGAACTGTTTGCTCTCTCTCTCTCTCTCTCTCTCTCTCTCTCTCTCTCATAAGATCTGCTGATAAGATCTTATATGGATGGTCCCAGTCAAAAAAAAAGATCTTATATGGATGGATGTCTGCTTTGCATTATAATATGGCCACGTTAATTATTCCACTGTCCCACACGATACGGTTAACAATAGTTAATGCGATGTGACAACAACACGTCTCGTCGCCGTCGCGTCCCATGCTACGCACGGTTCCGAACGTGCGCTGGCGAGGTGTCGCCCCGTCCAGTGGTGGACGAACCTTCGTGTTGCTTTTTTTTTCTTCTTATTATGTTATTTTTTGAAGTCGTCCTGGTAGATCTCGATTCATTAAAAAGGATTGACAAGAAGAGTTGTCTACTTAATTAACAGAAAATCCAGACGAAGGTACAAAACGCCGCAGAGAAGAAACACAGAATTCAGGTTGTCAGCAAGCGTCATCGTCATCACTTTTTCATGAGTCAGCAACTTCAAGTTCACCATAGACTTCAATTACTAAATTCCTCGTCGCCACGAACATTGAAACCCATGTCAACCCATGCCAAACAATTGGCCACCGGTGCAAGCGTTGAGACAAGTCCGACTTAGAAGACCATTAAACACAGGAGTAATGTGCAGAGCTAGCGGCCTAGCGCCAACCAACGCCTCCTTGCAGACCTCCAATCACCTGTGATCGTCACCACCTAGGCACCTATAGGGCAGCACCAACTCCATGACGACATGGCAAGGCAAAGGAAAAGGAAAAACTTCTAAGCATGCCGAAAAATGCCAACAAAAAAAGCCGTTCCACGCCCCTTCATCACTGACCATCATCATCGTTGCCATACTGGACACCACACCACCACACTGCTAGTCAGACACCTGCTGACTGCAATGATGTGAGCCTCGTGTTCAAAAAATGTCATGAGCATCTAGCACATGAAGAGCGGGAATGGGATCCATAGGTCCTCAACACAACACACCAAAGGGGAAAGCGATGATGCTGACGCCATCGCCCAACCCGAACGGGCCTTAGGCTTTCACACAAAGAACTAGATCTGAGGGAGTGTAGTGAATAGACTCCACGTCTGCTCTTCGAAGGAGGTGAAATGATGTTCACGGACGATGACGTTGTCGGCCTGCAAGAACCCAACAAGCTTTCACCCGGAGTACCGCCCAACACCACACCCCCACGCACCGCACCACCTTTAGCCCGCACACCTCCCACGAAACCACCGCACCGTGACCGTGCAGGAGCCACCACCAAACCTCGTCACTAGCCAAAAAAAACAGCGAGCTAGAGCTAGCCCACCGGGGAGATCTGGCATCCATCCCCACTGCACGAACACACAGTCGCCGCACATTGTCGAAGTCGGCCGGGAGAGCTGGCACCTCGTCCCCGACCCGCCAACGCGAGCCGCTGGGATGAAACCCGAGAAGCCCATTGTCCTGCATTTTACCAATGTCGAAGACCGGAGCCCCTAAACAAGGCAGCCTTGCCATGGCCGCGGATGGGACAGACCAGGCCGTATCCGGCCACATCCGGCAAGCCGCCACCTCCACCGATGAGCAACTGCTCGAGGATGAGACTGCACAAGGAGGAGGAGGAGGAGGCCGCCACCCTACCTTGATGTGTCGGAGAGGGGTCGCCAGAGATGCGAAGCGAGATGAAG
Source organism: Triticum dicoccoides (assembly GCF_002162155.2). Classification (NCBI taxonomy): domain Eukaryota; kingdom Viridiplantae; phylum Streptophyta; class Magnoliopsida; order Poales; family Poaceae; genus Triticum; species Triticum dicoccoides. Next base: position 603,861,511 of record NC_041386.1, on the reverse strand, counting down.
GCACCTAAGCCACCACGTAGCGCAGCAAGGGGGGCGAGCGTCCCCAACGTGGAGCTCCCATAGCCAGGTGAGACAAAGGCCCCGCCGCCGCCATTTGCCATGGGCTTAGCCCGACAGCATCCTCCGGCAACGGCTAGTTGAGGAGGGTGGCTTGCGGCGCAATTTAGGGGAACATGCC
>NC_041386.1:603857719-603861002 GCF_002162155.2 Triticum dicoccoides | reverse complement strand
ATCGTTGCATCTTTTTGTTTTCTCATAAGAGAGGAGTCCTGCTTTGGGGAAGCATGCATGCAGCCAGCTTTCATTTTTTTGGGGGGGAAAAATTGTCGATCAATTCATCAAACATCATGATTGTACAAAGAACACGAGAAGTAACCAGCTTTGGCATTTTGATGCAAAGACCAGGGTACACCGTCTTTCCGAGAAGAAAAAAAAATGCAGGGAGCCAGCTGGTTGAAACTTTCAACCTGGACAAGCGCCAGCAAATTCATCATCTGTGGGCTTCGTCACCGGGAAGGCGACCAGAGAACAAGAACAGTACGTCCCTGGGTTATGTGTATACAAATTAAAGAGGTCGCTCGCGTGCACAAGGAAATTGTGGTTCGTCTATGGCCTATGTGTGCTGGTCGACTAGGTCATAGCAAACGGCCCTGGGTTATTATCATTACTGAATTGTTTAGATCGTATCTTGTACTTATAATATCGTTGTGGATCCAACGATCGTATCGTAAAAGGGGGCTCCTTGCTTTCGTTTCTCCTGTCTAGTCTAGTCTAGTGAGAGGCTATGCCTATGCCTGAGTTGATGAATGAGTCATTTCCTTCGATGCTCAAGCACGATATCGTCCATATCTCGCCGCTCCGGCAGGTAAATCCGATATGCTCCCAGAGGTACAACAACTGGACGCCATCTTGACATGTTCCTGTCAACACCTGGCCAAGGGGACAATTAAAGACGGTTCTTCGAGTTTATTAGGGTTTGTGTCCTGCCCAAGAAGATAAGACGGCGGTGCCTCCCAGAAAATGGAATAAGGTTCTCCTCATTTAGCCCCCGTCCCAGTGGTCTGTCTAGCATCGTTGGTGGCATGTGGAGATGCTTCTCCGACGGATCTGTCAATGGTGGATTTGCTCCGATCTTGTCGTAGTTCTCTGCGTTCGTGCGTCTTTAAGTTGGATCCTTTCAATCTACGCTACTCTTCCATGGTGGCGATTGCTGTTCTGGTGCGCTGGTCTTAGCACGACGCATTCTCGACTGTCTACTACAACAAGTTTTGCTCGGCTCGGGAAGGGAGGGGCGATGACGGCGGCGTGCCTTCGGCTCACTTCAGTACTTGTACTCGTCGTTAGATGGTCTACAGATCTAGATATGATTTTTATTGCTTCTAATGTTCATTGTACTGCCTTGATTGAAGATGAATAGAATAGAAATTTTCTCTCAAAAAGAAAAGGACAATAAAATGCATTGGTTCCCTGGTTATTGGCTCTTCCTCAGAAATCAATGAGTAAGAAATGATTTGCGCCATGAGGAGTGAAATCACTGACTAATAGAGGAGTGAAATGCACCATGAGCCCATGAACTCAGAATGATTGCACAATTTAGGCCATGAACTCGAAAGTGGTCAATTCAGTCCATAACATTGTTTATTGGATAAAATAAGGCCACAACCGATTTGGAAGACAAAGACCGTCCACATTAGCACCACGTTCATTGGAGTGCTCATATAAACTGACTAATTTCTACAGAGGCTAGTCAGTCACTACCAGAAAAACTGGGATTGCCGACGGCCAAATCTATGCCGACGGCCCCCGTCGGCATCGCCGGATATATGCCGACGGCCAAGGATAGGCCGTAGCAGTAGAAAAGCCGTCGGCATACATCCATCTATGCTGACGGGCCCGTCGGCATAGGTCAGGCCGTCGGCATAGCACGGGCCCACCTGCCCGGTCAGCGCTGACCATTTGACGGCGTTGAACCTACGCCGACGGGTGGTAACGGCGGCCGTCGGCATATCTGTGGCAGAGGTATGCCTACGGCACAGCCGTCGGCATAGGCCCCTCTGCCACGTCAACGATCCGTGTGCCACGCCACGTCATCGATCCGTGTGTGCGCAGGTATGCCGACGGCCTTGCCGTCGGCATATGTTTACTTTACTTAATTTTTAAATTTATCTATGGCAGAGGTATGCCTACGGCACAGCCGTCGGCATAGGCCCCTTCGCCACGTCATTGATCGTTGTGCCACGCCACGTCACCGATCCATGGGACAACCTCCGTGTGTGCACATATATGCCGACGGCCTTGCCGTCGGCATACGCGGGCATTACTTTATTTTTTTATTTTTACTTTGTTTTGTTATTTTTACTTTATTTTAGTTTTTGCTTTTGCATAAGATAATTATGCCTTATCTAAAAAAAACCCGATGGTATATCGATTGCCCCCCGTTACGAACGTCGTTATCGCCGTGTTACGGAGGGGGGAAACGGTCGACACGGAAGGAATTCTGGTTGGTGGGGGGGTTCGGGGTGTAGCTATGTCACCGAAACATCGCACGGGTCCCGATGCATATGTGAAAGTGTTCATGCATGCGTAGACGCCCGTCTTGGGGCTCCGGGGTGTGCCCCCCCTCACGGACGGCGCCGCCGCCGGCACCTGGAGGGGGGAAACGGACGCGTGGGGTCTACACGGAGGGGATCTTGCTGTGGGTCTGGCCCGGATGTTGCTCCAAAGTGTTTCTATGGGCTGACCTAACACAACCGGGTGGGGAGGTCCACTGGTCAAAGCCCGTCCGTGCAAAGTCAAAGGGCTAGATCCCGTGGTCAAACGCTACAGGGTTAGGCGGGACGGGGGCACTGCGGGGGGGTAGCAATGCCACCGGAGCGTCGCACCGGGCCCTCATACATGCGGGGTGGTGTGGTGGCATGTCCGAAGAGGCGGGACGCATCTCCGGTGCGTGCCCCCCCCCCCTCACGGACGGCGATGACACGGTAGTAGACGTTCTGCGGTAACGATGCGGCGTCAATATTACTAAATACTCGGAGCACGATAAAATCATGAGTTTTTTTGCACGACGTGGGCACATGTGCTATAGGAACGATGGTATTTTTTCATAATTTTTGGTGATGGAGAAGTATCCGAAAAATTCCCTCTACGCGGATTGCCCTTCGCGCGTCTACGGCTGTGGCCGGCGGCCTCCGGGGGCTAGCATGCCACCAAATCTTGCGTAGGCGGCCTCTCACAAGTCTGGAAGTGTTTTGGCGGTTGCAAACGCCCGGCACGCGTGTCCGGGGTGTGCCCCCCCTCACGGACGGCGCCGCCGCCGGCACCTGGAGGGGGGAAACGGACGCGTGGGGTCTACACGGAGGGGATCTTGCTGTGGTTCTGGCCCGGATGTTGCTCCAAAGTGCTCCTATGGGCTGACCTAACACAACCGGGTGGGGAGGTCCACTGGTCAAAGCCCGTCCGTGCAAAGTCAAAGGGCTAGATCCCGTGGTCAAACGCTACAGGGTTAGGCGGGACG
>NC_041386.1:603856119-603857709 GCF_002162155.2 Triticum dicoccoides | reverse complement strand
GATCTACACCTTTGACTTTGCACGGACGGGCTTTGAGCAGTAGATGTATCCACCCGGTTGTGTAAGGTCAGCCCATAGACCCACGGGAACATCTGGCCCGGATGTTGCTCCAAAGTGTTCCTATGGGCTGACCTAACACAACCGGGTGGGGAGTCCACTGGTCAAAGCCCGTCCGTGCAAAGTCAAAGGGCTAGATCTCGTGGTCAAACGCTACAGGGTTAGGCGGGACGGGGGCACTGGGGGTAGCAATTCCACCGGAGCGTCGCACCGGGCCCTCATACATGCGGGGTGGTGTGGTGGCATGTCCGAAGAGGCGGGACGCGTCTCCGGTGCGTGGCCCCCCCTCACGGACGACGATGACACGGTAGTAGACGTTCTGTGGTAACGATGCGGCGTCAATATTACTAAATACTCGGAGCGCGATAAAATCATGAGTTTTTTTGCACGACGTGGGCACATGTGCTATAGGAACGATGGTATTTTTTCATAATTTTTGGTGATGGAGAATATCCGAAAAATTCCCTCTACGCGGATTGCCCTTCGCGCGTCTACGGCTGTGGCCGGCGGCCTCCGGGGGCTAGCATGCCGCCAAATCTTGCGTAGGCGGCCTCTCACAAGTCTGGAAGTGTTGTGGCGGTTGCAAACGCCAGGCACGCGTGTCCGGGGTGTGCCCCCCCTCATGGACGGCGCCGCTGCCGGCACCTGGAGGGGGGAAATGGACATGTGGGGTCTACACAAAGGGGATCTTGCTGTGGGTATGGCCCGGATGTTGCTCCAAAGTATTCGTATGGGCTGACCTAACACAACCGAGTGGGGAGGTCCACTGGTCAAAGCCCGTCCGTGCAAAGTCAAAGGGCTAGATCCCGTGGTCAAACGCTACAGGGTTAGGCGGGACAGGGCACTGGGGGTAGCAATGCCTATTTTTTGTATTTTCTCTTATTTGTTTATTTTTTTCAATACTAATTTCATTAACTTAAATGTACAGAAAACATATATCGATTGCCCCCCACACGGGCCTTCTTCCGTCGTGTCACGGAGAGGTTAGACGGGACGAGCCGGGTACCTGTGGGGGGTAGCAATGCCGCCAGGTGTTGCGGTGGGCCCTCCTATGGTTGTGGAAACATGGTGGCAGGCGCAGGCATGCGGCTCCGGGGTGTGCCCCCTCCCCCCTCACGGGCGTCGATGCCGCCGTGCCCCGGAGGGGGGAAACGGCCATGTCGGGCCGACGCAGAGGGAATCTTGGGGTGGGTTGTGCCGGGACTGTGTTGGGGGTGTAGCTATGGCTGGGCTATGACACCAAGGTGAAAAGGTCCACCGGTCAAACTACGTCCAGCGAAAGTCAAAGGGATAGACCCGGCGGTCGTCTGTGTCAGGGTTAGACGGGACGGGGTACCTGGGGTTAGCAATGCCGCCAGGTGTTGCGGTGGCCCTCCTACAATTATATAAGCATGGTGGCAGGCGTAGGCACCCGACACGCGGCTTGTATGAGGTCCCGGTGCGACGCTCCGGTGGCATTGCTACCCCCCTAGGGCCCCCGTCCCGCCTAACCCTGTAGCATTTGACCACGGGATCTACCCCTTTGACTTTGCA
>NC_041386.1:603855522-603856109 GCF_002162155.2 Triticum dicoccoides | reverse complement strand
GTGGCCCCCCCTCACGGACGACGATGACACGGTAGTAGACGTTCTGCGGTAACGATGCGGCGTCAATATTACTAAATACTCGGAGCGCGATAAAATCATGAGTTTTTTTGCACGACGTGGGCACATGTGCTATAGGAACGATGGTATTTTTTCATAATTTTTGGTGATGGAGAAGTATCCGAAAAATTCCCTCTACGCGGATTGCCCTTTGCGCGTCTACGGCTGTGGCCGGCGGCCTCCGGGGGCTAGCATGCCGCCAAATCTTGCGTAGGCGGCCTCTCACAAGTATGGAAGTGTTGTGGCGGTTGCAAACGCCCGGCACGCGTGTCCGGGGTGTGCCCCCCCTCAGGGACGGCGCAGCCGCCGGCACCTAGAGGGGGGAAACGGACGTGTGGGGTCTACACGGAGGGGATCTTGCTGTGGGTCTGGCCCGGATGTTGCTCCAAAGTGCTCCTATGGGCTGACCTAACACAACCGGGTGGGGAGGTCCACTAGTCAAAGCCCGTCCGTGCAAAGTCAAAGGGCTAGATCCCGTGGTCAAACGCTACAGGGTTAGGCGGGACGGGGGCACTGTGGGGGGGGTAGCA
>NC_041386.1:603850616-603855512 GCF_002162155.2 Triticum dicoccoides | reverse complement strand
CCCCCCCCCCCTCACGGACGGCGATGACACGGTAGTAGACGTTCTGCGGTAACGATGCGGCGTCAATATTACTAAATACTCGGAGCCCGATAAAATCATGAGTTTTTTTGCACGACGTGGGCACATGGGCTATAGGAACGATGGTATTTTTTCATAATTTTTGGTGATGGAGAAGTATCTGAAAAATTCCCTCTACGCGGATTGCGCTTCGCGCGTCTACGGCTGTGGCCGGCGGCCTCCGGGGGCTAGCATGCCGCCAAATCTTGCGTAGGCGGCCTCTCACAAGTCTGGAACTGTTTTGGCGGTTGCAAACGCCCGGCACGCGTGTCCGGGATGTGCCCCCCCTCACGGACGGCGCCGCCGCCGGCACCTGGAGGGGGGAAACGGACGCGTGGGGTCTACACGGATGGGATCTTGCTGTGGGTCTGGCCCGGATGTTGCTCCAAAGTGTTCCTATGGGCTGACCTAACACAACCGGGTGGGGAGGTCCACTGGTCAAAGCCCGTCCGTGCAAAGTCAAAGGGCTAGATCCCGTGGTCAAACGCTACAGGGTTAGGCGGGACGAGGGCATTGGGGGGGGGGGTAGCAATGCCACCGGAGCGTCGCATCGGGCCCTCATACATGCGGGGTGGTGTGGTGGCATGTCTGAAGAGGCGAGACGCGTCTCCGGTGCGTGGCCCCCCCTCACGGACGGCGATGACACGGTAGACCACACGGGCGTGGCTGCCGCCGTGTCCCGAAGGGGGGAAACGGCCACGTCGGGCCAACACGGAGAGTATCTTTGGGTGGGTTGGGCCGGGATGGTGTTGGGGGGTGCAACTATGGGCTGGGCTACGAAAATCAGGTGAAAAGGTCCACCGGTCAGACCCAGTCCAGCGCAAGTCAAAGAGCTAGATCCGGCGGTCGTCTATGTCAGGGTTAGACGGGACGGGGTACCGGAGGGGGTAGCAATGCCACCAGGTGTTGCGGTGGGCCCTACTATGCTTGTGGAAGCATGGTGGCACGCTCAGGCACCTGACACGCGACTCCGGGGTGTGCCTCCCTCACGGGCGTCGCTGCCGCCATGTCTCGGAGGTGGAAAACGACATCCATCATGGAAAGTGGACTATCACGGTGAAACCTTCAGACTATTTTTGGGTGAGGTGAGACTATTTTTTACATTGTGCTGAGTGTCACACATATGTCATAACAAAAAAAACGCAAAGTATCTATGCCGACGGCTTAGCCGTCGGCATAGCAGCGCGCACGGCCACGGATCGATGACGTGGCAAAGTGCCAGGCCTATGCCGACGGCCAAGCCGTCGGCATAGGTTGACCTTATCATGAAGGCACTCTCTATGGATTATGAGAAAATAGATGTTTTCCCGAAGAATTGCCTTTTGTTTAGGCACGAGTATGCGGATGACAAGTACTGTAGGAAGTGCGGTTCGTCTCGGTACATTGAGGTGGTTGGTGAGGATGGTGAGAAAAAGCAGCTAACCATCCCCGTTAAGGTTCTTCGGTATCTTGATTTTATAAAAAGACTGCAGCGCCTTTTCATCACAAAGGAGTCTGCCAAAATGATGAGGCACAAGGAAGGTATAAGGTACAATCCAAAAAAAGTATACATCCATCGGGAAGGGAAGCATGGAAGTCATTCGATGAAGAATACCCCGAGGAAGCAGCCGAGGCTGGGAATGTCAGAATAGCCATATCAGGTGATGGGTTGAATCCATATGGTATGTCGTCCAATCCATACAGCTGCTGGCCTGTGTTTGTAATTCCGCTCAATCTTCCTCCCGGTGCCCTAATGCAACGGAAGACCATGTTCTTCTCGCTCATCATTCCGGGGCCTGACTACCCGGGGAAGCAATTGGGTGTGTTTATGCAGCCGCTTGTGGATGCTTTGCACCATTCTTGGTACTTTTCGAGGTTGACATACGACCGGGATCTGCAGAGAAATTTCTTGATGAAAGTTTGGTTGCACTATTGCATGCATGACTTTCCCGGCTATGCTCTATTCTGCGGATGGTGTACAAGTGGTAAGATGCCATGCCCAGTGTGCATGCAGGCTCTGCGAATGATTTGGCTGAGTAAGGGTGGCAAGTATGTAGCCTTTGACCTGCATCGACAGTTCCTCCCTCCAGACCATCCAAACAGGGAAGACAAGAAGAACTTCACGAAAAGCCGGGTTGTTCATGAAGTAACCGAGATTCCAACATTTTCGGGGGCAGATGTTCTTGCTCAGCTAAAAGCTCTCAAGCCTAAAGTCAAAGGCAAAGGCAAAGCCAGAGCCAAAGGCTTCGAGGGATATGGTGAGACGCACAACTGGACGCACATTACCCCCTTCTCGCAGCTTCCCTATTTCAAGGACCTCAAACTTCCTTACAATATTGATGTGATGCACACCGAAAAGAATGTGGCAGAGTCCCTTTTCCACACGATCCTCAACATTCCTGATAAGACGAAGGATAACCTAAAAGCTAGAGCCGATCAACAAAGAATTTGTGATAGACCACGCCTGAACATGAAGCCTCCCACAGGCGGTCGAAAAAACTGGTTCAAGCCAGATGCTGACTTTGTCCTTAAACCGCCAGAAAAAAAGAAGTACTTATCTGGCTGAAACAAATTTTGAAGTTCACCGATGGTTATGCATCGAATATAAGTAAGGGAGTCAATCTTTCAACGGGCTAAGTGACTGGCCTGAAGAGTCATGACTACCATGTATGGATTGAGCGGATAATGCCGGTGATGGTTCGAGGCTATGTCCCCGAGCATGTCTGGCGAGTGCTTGCCGAGCTTAGCCATTTCTTCCCCACGCTCTGTGCTAAAGAAGTAAGTAAAGAGGTGATTGAAAAATTGCATAAGAAGGCACCGGAATTGATAGTCAAGCTAGAGAAGATCTTTCCGCCAGGCTTCTTTACTCCGATGACACATCTCATTCTGCACCTCGCGAACGAGGTATTGTTGGGGGGCCCTGTGCAAAATCGCTGGCAGTACGGCCCTGAGAGGCAGAACAAGCATCTCTGACGGAAATGTGGAAACAAAGCTAAGATTGAAGCTTCCAGAGCTGAGGCAGTTATCCTAGAGGAGGTGTCAGACCTCAGGACATCATACTATCCAGACCACGTTCCCCATCTGCATAACAAGGTGCCTCGATACAATATAGAAGAGCCCAAGTATCAACCCAGGCTCGATCTATTCAACGCGCAAGGTGGGAGGGCTGGGGCCTCGAAATCTTATAACATGCCACGACAAGAGTGGGAGGACCTCATGTTCCATATCTTGCACAACATCAAGGAAGTTGAGGAAGTGTGGATGAGGTAATACCACTACACCATTCCTTTATGTCTTCCACATCATCATGTTTCATGTTCACTTAGTCCCGGTCTAACACCGCTTATATTTTTTTAGTGATTTCATTCAAGAGGAATGGACGGGAGTGAATCCTCCTACTGAGGCGGAGGCACTTACTCTTCTCCGTCATGGAAACCCTGGACGTAAAAATTTTGTTGCTTGGTTCATGGAGAAAGTAATTTTCCACACTCCCCTATTAAATACCTACTTCAACATTTATTAGTTAACCGAACTAATGCACGCAACAATTTCCATTATACTTGTAGGGAAAAGATCCGAACATATCTATGGATGATGAATTGAGATGGGTTTCCATGGGTTTTGACCCTGCCGTCATGACATGTAAAAAGTATGATGTGAATGGGTATCGCTTCCATACAGAGGAGCACCAAAACAGCCGCCCCGATCCCAAAACTATAAATACTGGAGTGTACACCCCCGGTCAAAATTCAGTAGACTACTACAGAAGGGTACAAAATATATACGAGGTTAAATTCCGCCAGGGGCGTGAGACCCTAAGTCTGCCTGTGTTCAAATGCCGATGGTTCGACCCGCGGGAGGGGGTAAAACATACGCCTTCCATTGGTTTGGTCGAAGTTAAACCATCAACCGTCTATGCCGGAGCCGATCTCTTCATTGCGGCTACCCAAGCTACACAAGTATATTATCTGCCTTACCCATGCCAGAAAGTGTATCTAAAGGGTTGGGAAGTTGTGTTCAAAGTGTCGCCACATGGTAAGCTACCAGACCCGAATGAAGACGATTACTACAACATTAACCCCATGACATACGAGGGAGTGTTCTATCAAGAGCAACCTGATGATGATGATGATGATGTGGTTAGAAACGATGACCATTGGGTGATGATGATGTGGACCCAAACGTCGACGATGCACGGAATGATGGTGAGACCATTGTCAATGAAAATGACATACTTATGCTAGAAAAGTTAAACGAAGACGCTGACGACGAGGAAGAGCCTCCACCTCCATCGGACAACGAAGATGATATGATTGATAGTGATGATGAGACGGACTGAGAAAGAGGTTACAACAGTGATGATTCATATGGGTTCTAGCAGATGTACGTTTCAAGTATTTTTTTCTCTAGTTTAGGAATATGCATTTTTATTAATGTGTTTATTATCATGCCTTTTCCTTCATTTCATTAATTTACTAATTGCTTTTTCTCTTTTCAATGCAGGTTCGTGGAACATGGGCAAGGGGAAGGCCGACGGCGTGGGTTTCCTACGCAAGGTCGTCGGCCTGCCTAGTCGGAGTGGTCGAGCACATAATCCTCCCCCTCGGCTACTTGACGATGACTCCTCACTGGGAGGTCGAGGGAGAGGTGCCCCTAGAGGAGGAGGGGGCGGGGGGAGAGCCTCTAGAGGACGAGGTGCTGGGGGGAGAGCCACTACAGGGGGTCGCGGCCAGAAAGAGCGCACCCTCACCGACTTAGGGGTGTTGTCTTCGAGGTCCTCCTCTAGTGAGGTACCCTCCTCTAGTGAGGTACACTCTAGGGAGGAGGAGGAGGAGGAGGAGGTGGTGGTGGAGGAGGAGG
>NC_041386.1:603846210-603850196 GCF_002162155.2 Triticum dicoccoides | reverse complement strand
GGAGGAGGAGGTTGGGGAGGAGGAGGCAGGCGAGGAGGAGGAGGGTGGTGGCGGGGATGATGGTGGTGACGGGAAGGGGATTGACAAGAATGGGTGGCTGCGTGGCAACGCAAAGCTACCAAAGCAGGTTCCTGCTACTGAGGAGCAGAAGTGGCTCATTGAGCCCACGGGAAAAGAGTAAGTGGTTCATTATTTTGCTTGTCACATGCTTATTCCGGTTGTTATTTATTTTGCTTGTCACATGCTAATAGTTCATTCTTTTGCAGCAACTGGATATATTCTAAAGGGGTCCGTATTCCCAACGGCCTCATCACCGTCTTGCTGAAGTTATATTGGCCGGGGTTGTACTGTCCTGATCCAGTCAGGCAGCCGAACTGTCGGGTTTTGGCCACGAGCTGGGACCACTGGGAAGCGGCCCGCCACGCGGACCACGAGACCCATGCCAAGGCCGTGATCACTACTTTCTGGGTGAGTTCTCTTCAGAAGCACAAGTCCATTCTAGTTTCATGAATGATTTAACTCATGGCTTCTTCCATTCTTGTTTCATGCATGATTGTAGAAATTATATCGAGTTCTTCCGGAGCACAGGGCTAGAGCGGACCAGATCGTGCTGCGCCAATGCAAGAAGAAGGCCCGCCAGATGCAGTACGAGGTGCGCTATGTGGCCATCTCCACATACTACCACGACTATCTTGGTGTGAAGATGACCAAGGAAGAAGCGCGGAGGATGGCCATTACCTTGGAGAGGCCCGAGTTCTTGGCGGTAAGTATAAAAGATTTTTCATTATGCTTTCATATATTATGCTTTCATTATGCTTTCATTACCTTGTGGTACATTATGCTTTATGCTTTATGCTTCCATAACACCAATTTGGACACACCTACATGCCATTATGCTTTTATTATGTAGGTGTGTCCAAATTGGTGTTATGGAAAAGACGAGTCCTGGGCGGCATTGGTGGATCTTTGGTGTGATGAGGCTGGAGCCTGGGCGGCTATGAGAACCAAAAATAAGGCTAACCGAGGGACGGAGGGAGTACATGCTCAGGGAAACCGAAACCACTATCTCCACAAGGTAGTTAATGTATGACTAACCCCATTAAACATTCTTCTTCTTCTATTTACCATCACTTTCTTATGTATGACTAACCTCTGTTTGGTGGTGCAGGAGGAGAAACTGAAGCGGCCGCTCTCACACATGCAGGCGTGGGAGATCGCCCATACGCGGAAGGACCCCAAGCCTGGCGAGCCCAAGTACTACGGCAAGAAGACCACAGGGAGGAAGAAGGCCTACTCCGAAGCGTATCTGAAGTTACATCCTGACACACCTGACCCCATTGCGGCGCCTCTGGACGACATGGCGGTGGTGAGGATGGGGCCCAAGGAGCACGGTCGGGAGGCGGTTCTCGATGCTGTGATCACTCCTAGTATCTCCTACACACAGCTTCGTCGGATCGACCCGAGCCTGAGCCAGCGCACGAGCCAGCCAGTGACTAGTACACAGTCCCTCTTTCAGGAGCAACAATCTGTAAGTATTTTCCCTCTTATCTTCATTGCTCACTTCATTTTCTGCATTTAGTAGTTTTATGAGTTCCATCATGTCATACCGTAGGCCTACATGGAGTACACACGCCAGGAGACCATGGCGTGGCATCAGAGGCTTTATGAACACCAAGTGCAGAGGGATAGCCAGATGCAGCAGGCTTTTCAGGATATGGCGGCCGGCAGGTGTCCTCAGTTCCCTCCAGCACAATGCCCTCCAGCACAACCAGTGCTGATGAGCTTTGAGGAGTTTGTGGCACAGAACGTTGGCCCCTCGCCGGTTAGTTCATCCCCAATCTATTCACCCAAAGCATGTCATGCCTTTCAACACAGTCATATATCCCGTGCATATGCCTTTTCAACATCCAGGGAACATGTGGATCTACCGTTGGCGGTGGTCTTTGCAGCACTCCGGAGACACGGAGCCCGACCACTCCGATCCACGGAGGCGAAGGCGGAGATGGAGGCGGTCTTGGCGGTAGCACTGCCGCTACCAGTGACAACCTGGGCTTTGGCCGTCTTGGCGATGACGACCTCCGCGGTGCTCGATGATCCTTCTGTGGTGATGATGCTTGAGATGACTTGTGTGTGGTGATGATCATTTAGATGACTTGTGTGCTTCTCTATATGCTTATGTTGATTGTGATGATGTTCATTTAGAGACTTGTGTGTGATGATGCTTATGCATATATTGTTGTAATGGTGCCGGATGATATCCCGTTGTGTTTTATATGTCTATCCCATCATATATATCTGCTGATATGTGCTGCTATTTGAATTGAATTGATCTGAAAACAAACAGAAAAAAGAAAAAAAAAAGCAAATAGCGTGAGCTCCCAGTAGCTGACACGTGGGAGCCTATGCCGACGGCCTAGCCGTCGGCTTAGTTTAAAAACTGTGCCGACGGCTAGGCCGTCGGCATAGGCGCCCACGTGTCAGCTACTGGGAGCTCTGTATGAAGGACTATGCCGACGGCCCGGCCGTCGGCTTAGTTTCAAATTATGCCGACGGCCAGGCCGTCGGCATAGCCCTGGTCCTAGAGCAGCGGCTGGTCGCCACGTGGCACACCTATGTCGACGGTCGAGCCGTCGGCATAGTGGTGCCACGTGGTGGCCGTTCGTTGGGCAGACTTGACGGCGGCCGCCGTTAGGCGTGATAGTTGCCGACGGCCAGGGCCGTCGGCATAGATGTACGGCCCCCGTCGGCGTATCATATATGCCGACGGCTTTTCTATGCCGACGGCCTCCCTGGCTGTGCCGACGCATATGTTGCCGACGGCTCTATGCCGACGGGGGCCGTCGGCATAGGCCTATCCCGACGGCACTCAGGCCTATGCCGACGGCCCTGGCCGTCGGCATAGGGGGCGATTCCGGTAGTGAGTTTTGGGGGGGTTTATATGTAGCTGCCAAAATAAGATGGCCCCTACCCAGCTTATTCTGGCTGTTCAACCTAAAATTTTATTTTTGAACCTGGCTAATTAAGGATTAATTAGTAAGGCTCTAACTAAAAAAAGTTATGTTGGGCTGCAAGAATAATAAGCTGTGTAGCTAGGGTGCAGCTTATTTTGACAGTCACCCATAAGCCCGAAAAGACTGGCCCTTTGTAACATTACATCAACCCTGTGTTCAAACTATAAACCGACTTGTGTTGAAATTGAAACTGCCATGTCTAAAGCCTGGGTGCAGCTAGGACACATTCGACTAATACTTAACGAAGTCTCAGGATGATGTCAGCTATAGCAGATTTGGCCTGTTTATGGCCTCCTCGGTTCTTGGGTTGTGTCCCGCTTATGTTTTGGGCTTTTTCATTTTCATGTTGTTTCTTTGACTCCTATTTTGTGTTGGGCTTATTTGTTTGTATTTTTTGGGTTGGAATATTTGTCCGGTCCGGAACGATGATATACACGATAGAGTTGGGATGGCGTCGATTGAAAAGAAGCTTGTTCAACATAGTATTAGATGGTTTGGGCATGTTCAACGTAGTTAAGGCGAGCTGATAATGTCAAGAGAGGAAGGTGCAGGCCAAACATGGCATGGGAGAAGACAGTAAAGAGAGACCTAAAAGACTGAAATATCACCAAATATTTAGCCATGGACAAGGGTGCGTGAAAGTTTGCTTTCGACGTGCCAGAACTATGAATTGGCTTCAATATCGTATGGTTTTCAACTCTAGCCTACCACAACTTGTTTGAGACTGAAAGGCTTTGTTTTTTTAACGCACAACAGACGCATGCGCTGATATATACGCATATACACTCACCCATATAAATGCACACATGCACACCCTACCTCTGTGAGCACCTCCGAGATATTGAGCCGGCATATCATCTTGAGATCGAGTCACCATAGGCGCATCGTAGTCGACGGGGACGTCTCCTCCCACTGAGCGTGTGTCATTAGAAATTCTGAAATAAATCCAGGAAAATACGAGCACACCCTCCCCCC
>NC_041386.1:603845447-603846125 GCF_002162155.2 Triticum dicoccoides | reverse complement strand
GCACCAGCACACACACACACACACACACACACACACACACATGTTTAAGCACTTTAATTAATCAAAAATCTGCGCTGCTGGTGGATGATGGTAATTTTGCATCACCGCTTCTTACACAAAATTGACTTGGACGGTTTTCACCTGGGCCAGAGACCAAACTTATCAGTTTGCAAAGTTGAGCAACAGAAATCATAAAAATTGTCTGAGTCACCAAAAGTGAATTTGTTGATAAGCTGAGGGTTGAGAAAAGTACATTTCAATTTTTTTAACGACCACCTAGTATATGCAGCCACTGGCGCAAAATTTCCCCACTATGTGGTGGGCGGGTGCGTGAGATTGATATGTTTTATAGGTTGGTTGCTGCTGATTGATTTGAAAGATCGGTGGCCCAGTCAAAATCGTAAACTAAATTCAAAATTGAATAAAAGTATTTCAAAATCGGAACATAGGAAATTAAAACTACCAAATGGGAGAGCCCTTGAGAATTTTATTGATTTGGTCAAAATCGGGCTTACCCAATTCTAAATTGAAGACATCAATTGATTGTGAAGTCTTAAAAATTAGAAAACATAGTGTATGGTATAAAAGAATTGAATAAGAATATCAAGGACAACTCATATAAATTTGCAACAAAAGAAAATGAAGAGTCCGGTAATTTCATGCAGATCCAGAGACACC
>NC_041386.1:603841507-603845235 GCF_002162155.2 Triticum dicoccoides | reverse complement strand
CATATGAGTTTATACTTTACAAGGAGGAAAATATATATCAGCACCCTTTTACATCATGTGTCTCCGGCGGCGATGACACCGTCTGCCACCGTGTTGGCCTCCGGCGGTAGTGGCTTCAAGTTCTTCCCGCGGGCATGCGGTGTTGACCCATTGATACGTCTCAAACATATCTATATTTTTTTATTGTTAAATGCTATTATATTATCATTCTTACATACTTTGGCAATCATTTTATATCATTTTGTATTATTTTTCTGGACTAACATATTAATTCAGTGCCTAATGTCGGTTCCTTTTTATCTTTATTTTTGGTTTTATATAAAATCAATACCTCCAAAGGTCCAAACACGATGAAACTTTTTGATGATTTTTCTCAAGCATAAGAGACCCTAGAAATTTCAAGAGATGGCCAGAAGATGCACAAGGGGGGCACAAGCAGAGGGTGCACTCCCTGGGGGTAGGGCGCTCCCTCCAGGCTTGTGGCCCCCACAACTTTGTTAACCCTATTTTAGCATGTAAAATTCACATATATTCCAAAACCTTCGGTGTGAGACCTGAAACAATTTTTGCACCGCCACAAGTTTGAAGGAAATATGCCCTAGAGGCAATAATAAAGTTGTTATTTATATTTCCTTATATCATGATAAATGTTTATTATTCATGCTAGAATTGTATTAACCGGAAACTTAGTACATGTGTGAATACATAGACAAACAGAGTGTCACTAGTTTGCCTCTACTTGACTAGCTCGTTGAATCAATGATGGTTGTGTTTCCTAACCATAGACATGAGTTGTTATTTCATTAACGAGATCACATCATTAGAGAATGATGTGATTGACTTGACCCATCCGTTAGTTTAGCACGATGATCGTTTAGTTTGTTGCTATTGCTTTCTTCATGACTTATACATGTTCCTATGACTATGAGATTATGCAACTCCCGAATACCGGAAGAACACTTTGTGTGCTACCAAATGTCACAACGTAACTGGGTGATTATAAAGGTGCTCTACAGGTGTCTCCGATGGTGTTCGTTGAGTTGGCATAGATCGAGAATAGGATTTGTCACTCCGATTGTCGGAGAGGTATCTTTGGGCCCTCTCGGTAATGCGCATCACTATAAGCCTTGCAAGCATTGTGACTAATGAGTTAGTTACGGGATGATGCATTACGGAACGAGTAAAGAGACTTGCCGGTAACGAGATTGAACTAGGTATTGAGATACCGACGATCGAATCTCGGGCAAGTAACATACCGATGACAAAGGGAACAACGTATGTTGTTATGCGGTTTGACTGATAAAGATCTTCGTAGAATATGTAGGAGCCAATATGAACATCCAGGTTCCACTATTGGTTATTGATCGGAGACGTGTATCGATCATGTCTACATAGTTCTCGATCCCGTAGGGTTCGCACGCTTAACGTTCGGTGACGATCGGTATTATGAGTTTATGTGTTTTGATGTACTGAAGGTAGTTCGGAGTCCCGGATATGATCATGGACATGACGAGGAGTCTCGGGATGGTTGAGACATAAAGATCGATATATTGGAAGGCTATGTTTGGACATCGGAATGGTTCCGGGTGAGTTCGGGCATTTACCGGAGTACCGGGGGGTTACCGGGACCCCCCGGGGAGTATATGTGCCTTATTGGGCCTTAGTGGAAGAGAGGAGAGGATGTCCAAGGTGGAGGGCGTGCCCCCCCTAGCCCAATCCGAATTGGGTGGGGGCCGGCCCCCCTTCCTTCCCTCTCTCTCCCCCTTCCTTCTCTCCTACTCCAACAAGAGAAAGGGGGAATCCTACTCCCACCGGGAGTAGGACTCCCCCCTTGGGCGCGCCATAGAGGGCCGTCCCTCCCTCTCCTCCACTCCTTTATATACGGGGAGGGGGGCACCCAATAGACACACAAGTTGATCTCTTAGCCGTGTGCGGTGCCCCCCTCCACAGATTTCCACCTCGGTCATATCGTTGTAGTGCTTAGGTGAAGCCCTGCGTCGGTAACTTCATCATCACCGTCATCATGTCGTCATGCTGACGAAGCTCTCCCTCGACACTCAGCTGGATCTAGAATTCGTGGGACGTCACCGAGCTGAACATGCGCAGATCACGGAGGTGTCATATCTTTGGTGCTAGGATCGGTCGGATCATGAAGACGTACGACTACATCAACCGCGTTGTCATAATGCTTTCGCTTACGGTCTACAAGGGTACGTGGACAACACTCTCCCCTCTCGTTGCTATGCATCACCTAGATGGATCTTGCGTGTGCCTAGGATTTTTTTTAAATTATTGTGTTCGCCAACAGTGGCATCCGAGCCAGGTCTATGCGTAGATGTTATATGCATGAGTAGAGCACAAAGGAGTTGTGGACGTGGGTATATACATATTGCTTGTCGTCACTAGTTGTTTCTTGATTCAGCGGTATTATTGGATGAAGCGACTCGGACCGACATTACGCGTACGCTTACGCGAGACTGGTTCTACCGACGTGCTTCGCACACAGGTGGTTGGTGGGTGTCAGTTTCTCCAACTTTAGTTGAATCGGATTCAATGAACATGGTTCTTTCTGAAGATCAAAAAGCAATCACTATACCGCGTTGTGGTTTTTCATGCGTAGGTAAGAACGGTTCTTACTCAGCCCGTAGCAGCCACGTAAAACTTGCAACAACAAAGTAGAGGACGTCTAACTTGTTTTTGTGGGGCATGTTGTGATGTGATATGGTCAAGGCATGATGCTAAATTCTATTGTATGAGATGATCATGTTTTGTAACACAGTTATCGGCAACTGGCTTGAGCCATATAGTTGTCACTTTATTGTATGAAATGCAATCGCCATGTAATTAACTATGGCGTGCATATTAATCATATGCCACCACTATCTTCCAACAGGTTGGTACATCTATGACAAAATATTTTTGACATCTTCAGAAAACTCAATGCCAACATTAACCATATAAAGATGACGTACCAAATATGCCAATGCCACCACTATTTAGAAATAATAGTGATGGCATTGTTCGAAAATGAGGCGCCACTAACTAAAGTTGTGGCTAGCCATTTTTCCACTGGTGATCACTATTTAGGCTACATGAAATACTTGAAATACGATTATTTGCTTACTTGGAATGTGGTAGGCTATATGGCATGGATACTTCGCACGCTTGGCTAATACTTTTGCTTTACACACAAAAAAGGCTCATACTTTTACTGATTCTTACAAAAAGGCTAATACTTTTGTTATGATTTATCCATGTAAGCTCGTTGTCCTCTTTCTTTTCATGCTTTAGCAAGGACATAGGAGTAGTAAAATTACCTCTTTGTTTGCTTTAGTAAAAGAAGGGCAGAAGTTGGAAAAGAAATATCGCTATGTTCAATGCTTAATGACTATCAAATTATATGCACTTTTGGTATGTTTTTGTCTCAGCATGAACCTTTGTCCTCTCTGTTTGCTTTAGTAAAAGAAGGGCAAAAGGTAAAAAAAAACATCTGTGTATTCCATCTTCATTGTACTCTTATCTAAATTGATCGGTTTAGCTACACATCAGTCGGCTGATTCGAATTTGGTGTCAATTGATTTTTGAATGAAGGATGGATAAGGAAGGAGAAGGGAGGTCCTCGTCGGAGAGAAGGAAGGGGCCGCCGTCATCACCCCAATGTCTATCTTACGGTTCAGGATGGGGGCGGTGGTGGACGGTGGTGGTGGGGGCGGTGGTGCGGGATTCGC
>NC_041386.1:603838001-603841343 GCF_002162155.2 Triticum dicoccoides | reverse complement strand
GGGGCCGCGGAGGACCGGCGGTGGGGAGTGGTTCCGAGGAGGGCGGGGCGGCGGTTAGGCCGGTGGTGGCTGGCGGCTCAGGGAAGGATATGGGTCGAGAGGTTGAAGAAAGGCTGTGGGCCATTGATTTCGCATTCAACGGCTCAAGAATCGACTGACCTCAAACAAAACTTTCAGCTGATTTATTTCTAGCCATGCTGTAAATTGATAGTCAAAGGCAAATGTATAGGCGTAGGGGCAAGAAACCCACGGATGGCGAAGTGTGTGTCTTTTGTCACATATAAAAACTAATCTGTACTACAACATTATTTAACCCTACAAAAAGAGTGTCCGGATGCCTCCAAAGAAATTACAAGCCTTGATTTTCCTATTGTTTATCTGACTTAGACCATGCATGATGGTTAAAGGATGTTGTTAACGTGAAGAAAGATTGGGCAAACCAAACTTGACATGGGAAGAGTCCGTTGAAGGTGTGTTTCGTTCTAGAACCAAGTGGAATGTCATGTAGCCGTTCATTCCTATGGAATGGAATGGTTCCATCTTGATGTTCGGCAAGGAGAGAACGAGGTCGGATGGAAGGATAGAATGCCAAAATTTGATCTGAAGGACTCGAATATCACCAAAGAATTAGCCATGAATAGGGGTGCATGAAATTTTGAGGGAAGGGACCAACAATAACACATGATATATTATGTGAAATTTCGATATGTTTATAAATATTTTACAAATAATACATATTTGTAGTTATTAAATAAGTGTATTTTTTTAGTTATATTAGTTATATCAAGTAAGTGTACTCTGTGGCCTCTAGTCTTCTTCATGATATTCATGCAGGGCTCGGTGGCGTGGGGGTGTGGGTGCGGTCTGGGGAGTGTCCTTACCGGGAACCCAGTGTGGACGTCCTTCTTTCTCGCTAGCTGGCAGCAGTCAACCACCTCATCCATACGTCACATCTAGTGACAAGGTAATATTATTTTGATAACGTCGGTATGGAAGGAGAGGCAACCAAGTAACACTACAATATTTTGAGAGTGAGTGATACCAATGTTTATTGTACTAAGCTTTTATACTTTGATAATTAATTAAAAATACAAAGTTAAGTATTAGCATACATTTGTTCTTAAACGAATAATAATAATGTTGTTAAATATCAACTACATCATTATTTGACATACATTTTGAACGTAAATCACTGAAAAATAATAAATTTAAATCATATAAGTCATTTTACCTATTGAGACAATATTATGGGCCCTTAAACGCGAGAAGTGAAAATAACAATCTCTCATGCCTCCATAAGTTAATTTATAACACTTATGTAAAATCACTTGTGTGTGTGTGTGTTTGCGTAATTTAATATTCTTAAGTATGTCGACGGTGCTATAGAAATATGATATCTCAACAAATATCTTGGTAACATATTTAAATATTTTTATGTGTTTGCTTGGCGTTCTCGCGCTATGCGCAGAACAGGAATCTGTAGATGGGGGACTGATGCTTGATGACCCACAAGCATAGGAAGTAAATCGTAGTCCTTCCGATAAGTAAGAGTGTCGAATCCAATGAGAAGCATAAGGAAATGATAAGTGGTTTTCAGCAAGCTTTCTTTGCAAGTACTAAAAGTAGCAGTAACAGATAGTTTGGTAGCAAAATAATTTGTACAAGTAACAATAGTAGCAAGGGTGCAGCAAGGTGGCCCAATCTTTTTTATAACAAAGGACAAGATGGGACATTCTCTTATAATAAGCAAATCGTTCTCGAGGACACATGAGAATTATTGTCTAGTCACTTTCATCATGTTTATTTGATTCGCATTCGCTACTTTGCTAATTTGGCATGTGGGTGAACCGGTGTTTGGGTGTTGTTCTTACTTGAACAAGCCTCCCACTTATGATTACCTCCTCTCGCAAGCATCCGCAACTACGAAAGAAGAATTAGGATAAATCTAACTACATCATGAAACATATGGATCCAAATTAGCCCCTTGCGGAATAACGCATAAACTAGAGTTTAAAATTTTGTCACTCTAGCAACCATCATTTACTTATTACTCCCCAGTGCCTTCCCTTTAGCCCAAATATGGTGAAGTGTCATGTAGTCGACGTTCACATGGCACCACTAAAGGAATCAACAACATACATATCATCAAAATATCGAATGAATACCAAATTCACATGAATACTTATAACCGAACTTCTCCCATGTCCTCGAGAACAAAAGTAACTATTCACAAATCATATGCATGTTCAAGATCAGAGGGGTATTGAATATCATTATGGATCTGAACATAAAATCTTCCACCAAATAAACCAACTAGCATCAACTATAAGATGTAATCAACAGGGCTTGATATGAGATGGTGCTGGTGAAGATGTTGATGAAGATTGGTCCTCCACGATGAGAGGATCATTGGTGATGTCGATGGCTTCAATTTTCCCCTCCTGGAGGGAAGTTTCCCCGGCGGAATCGCTTCAGAGAGAAAAAGTGCTCCTACCCAGGTTCCGCCATGAAACGGCAGCGCTTCATCTCGAAAGTCTTCTTATTATTTATTTTCTAGGTCAAAACTCTTCATATAGCAGAAGATGGGCATCGGAGGCCTGCCCAAGGGCCCACAAGCTCGGGGGCATGCCCCTAGGCTTGTCGCTTCCTAGTGGGTCCCATTCTAGTATTTTTTTCGTCAATATTTTCTATATATTTCAAAATAATTCTCCGTAAATTTTCAGGTCATTTGAAGCTGTGCAGATTAGCTATCTTTGATGTAGCCCTTTCTGGTCCAGAATTCTAGTTGCCGGCAATCTCCCTTTTCATGTGAAATTTGCAAAATAAGAGAGAAAAGACATAGGAATTGTATCATAAAGTGAAGTAATGAACTAAAATATAATAATAAAAGTAGGAAAACATGATGCTAAATGGAGTATCAATGCTCATTGTGTCAGATAGTCAGACAGAGGCCCACATACCAGAACGGCTTATATGGGTCGATCGTGTCACAACCCATTTACTTCTACGTTTTTTCCCTGAGGAAAATGTATGTTCATTAATAGGCAAACATGTGTTGTATTTCTTTTTAAAAAATGATACGAAATTATGTTCATGTATAAAAATGCATGGCTTTGAAAAAGTTCATACATTTAAGAAATAAAAGGATATTGCACGTGCTGATTTATATTCATGCATTGTGGAAAAGTTTTCAAAATTTATGAAAAACACAAGTAGAGAATAGAAAATACCATGAGGAAAAAATAAAAAAATACTAAAAATAAAATAAATTGAGAAACCTAGTTAAAATTGGTATGGCCCATTACGTTCGCACACTATACGTTTTGTTGACAACATATGCAA
>NC_041386.1:603831382-603837448 GCF_002162155.2 Triticum dicoccoides | reverse complement strand
TTCAAGACCTCTATGTTGTTCGTCAACGTCTAGTGATCATCATAGTTTTGTGAGAATAAATTTCCTCTTTTTCTTTTGGCTGTGCCATGAGGTTAGAGAGTTTTCTGTCCTCGCAGATACAACTATTCAGATTTGATGAATTTATGTTGTTGGGTCAAGCCTTTTTGTTGGCTCGATTCTTTGTGGAGGTGAAATCTTTCATCGACACCATGATGAATATATAGTGATTTGACGGCTTGCACTTATAGGGAATCATCCCGGTGCAAGTACGTTCATCGTTCAAGGCTTCCCATCTTATTGGATGGGTGACTCAAGGCGCTTTCAGAAACCATTATTGATAATGTTCGTGCGGGTGAAAGAGTGACAATATCGTTGCTTCAATCCAATTGCAGCCTCTTTACCAAAGTCTTTGGAGTATTTCTTCGAGCAGAGATTGATACCGCGAAGAATGTGTTTTCAAGAGATTTCATTGTAATTCTTAATTATATGAGTTATTTTGTATTTTCTTGGATCTTAGTTTCAAATCAGTGTACCTCTATAATTGTTAGGAGTATGAATAAAGTTACAGGTTTGCCCGTTGCATGTGGGAGTTTAGTTGTGTGCAGCAAGTCTATGCTTATTTAGTTCAATAGATACGTTTGCTATGCTTTTATCCTTGTAAGCTCATTGCCCAGTCCTAAACCTTTGTCATGTTTGATTGCTTTAGTGAACGAAAGGCAAAAGTTGAACAAAAAAAAAATAGTACCTCATTCATTGCTTTATGTGCGGGCACGACACCCTCTTCATCATACATTTATATCAGAACTAATGGTGACGCCGAATCTGTCACCACCTCATCATTTATAAAAAAACTATAAGAAAAAACATCAGTTTTACTATAAAACTATCAAAGATGGTGCGTAAGCCCATGGCAGTATTGCACCATGGTGGCCCCGGTGGCAGGGACCTGCTATATATCGCACCTTGCAAGCGCTATGCTCGGCTCCATTAGGGCATGTACAATGCGGGACCCTTAGGAAGGCACTAAGATTCCTTTCCTATCAATAACCTCGTCGATTGGCAGTTAAAGCAATCAAATCCTGGCATAGGACGCCGCGGGGCGTAAAGATGTGCGTCGGGAGCTTCCTTCCTTTTTCTCCCCGCATGTGACGCGTAGTTAGTTTAATTACCATAGAATTAGCGCCTGAGGTTAGTGCCTGGCGTTGGAGAGTAGCGCATAATATTAATGTTTCCCTCCATAAGCCTTAGAGTGGGGTTGTCCTTTTTTGGTTTTCGCATTGTAGATGCCCTTATATGCCTTTCGCATAGAATCTAAGGGTGTGTTTGGTTCGAGAACGAGGTGGAATGGAATGTAATGGTTCCATTCCATTAGAATGGGTCGGTTTCATTTATGTGTTTTGTAGCGGCAATTAGATGGAATGAAACGGTTCTGTTTCGGTGTTTGGTTGAAGAGATAACATGGAATGAATTTGAATCAAAAAGTTATGTTAAATATGAATTGTTAGATTCCCTCTCACATATAGCTTTTCACATTTGAAAATCCATGAGTTAATTAAACTACCAATATTTTCAGAAATAAATATGCTTTTAGAATTCTAACTGCAGATAACAAAAGTACAGAACCACAACAAAGAGTGTAGATAACCAAAAAGAGGAGCTTCCAAAACTGCTGTTATGGCTGGACGGAGCTTCGCCGCTGATTGTTGCTCGTTGCCACACAACCAAGAACTTGCACTGCTGCTATTGGAGTAGGCCAGTGAGCGGACTAGGAGCACAGCTGTGTGGTGGAGGAGGAACTCGATGGTGCTCCGCGTCATTACTCATTAGTGGGGAGGTCCAGTCGAGGAGGCCTACAACTACAGCAAGGAGGTCGACGGTGCTGCACGTCCTCGCCTTCATCAAGCACAGATGGAACAGGATATCAGGCGGCTGGCACTGTAGATGCCCTTATATGCTTTTCGCATGTGCCAGCCCAGGATAGCTTCTTTCTTTCTTTTTATTCCCTCCGGGTTACTGAATTTATAGAAGCTTCTTAGAGCGGGGTTGTCCTTTTTTGGTTTTCTCGCATGATTAAATTAATAAATATTTTAGCAAATTCTTTAACTGTTCAGGAATTTGAAAAGAAAATTATAAACTTCTAAAACGTTTATGTATTTGAAAACATATTCCAAAATTTTAAAAATGTTCATGAATTTGAAAACAAATTGTGAATTCAAACAGTACTCGTGAATTTCAAAATGTTTCCAATTTGTTTGTGAATTTAAAAAATGCTCATATATTTAAAAACAAGTTGACGAATTCAAAAAAATACCACAAATTTTAAATTGTTCATGAATTCAAAAATGTTTGCAAAATGTAAAATATTACAAAATTTGAAAAATAAAGTGTTCGTCTAACAAGTCACACACCCATATTCAAGTAATACCGAAACAAAACAATCGGCGGTTGAACTAGAATGGCATTTTTGGATGGAAAAACTATAACTTCCTAGTTCTAGTTCGTATAGACCTAATTCATTAAATTCCGTCATATAAAATGGTAGAATTACAAATGTCTAAAATGATAGATAGGAATACAACAAATAAAGCCATTTTGGACTCCCATAAAAGGAGTATCCCCCCAACCCAGGGCAACTATTTCGATATTATGAGTTCAAGGGTTTCAAAAAAAATTGTGAATTAAAAAACATGAATTTGAAAAATTATTCTTAGGTTAAAAATAAATTTAGTTCAAAAATATATATTCTCAGATTTAAAAACTGTTTGTGGACTTGAAAAATGTTCACTCATTCAACGAACAATTGATGAGTTTAAAAAATATTCATGAATATTTAAAGATAGGTCCTTGATATTGAATAATGTTTGCAAATTCAATAAAATATTGACAAATAAAAAAATATTTCTGAATTGAAAAATGTTCAGAAAATTGAAAATTGTTTGTCAATTCAAATAACATTTACAAATATAAAAAAATTCATGGATTTGTGAAAAGCATTACAAAGAGAGACAAAAGAAAGGGAAAAAGAAAAACATAAGAAAAGAAACATAGAAACAAGAAACCTGGAAAATTGAACAAACCACATAAACCGTTGGCGAGCCCTATGTATATATAGTTTAGAAGTCGTCCCCTTAGATTTGCTGAGACTTCTAAATTAATTTAGAAGCCCCAATGAATATAAGAGGCAGCTTATGAGAAAAGTTGTGGAGGAGATGACTTATTTTTTACTCCCTCCGTTCGGCATTACTTGTCTCAGAAATAGATGTATCTAGAACTAAAATACATCTAGATACATCCATTTCTGCGACAAGTAATTCTGAACGGATGGAGTAGGTTATCAGAAGAATTGGCTCGTATTGCTCACAGAGATGGATACATAGTATTCATGCTGGTAACATGTTTCAATTTCCCATGGGTACTTGGCTTGCTTGGCTGATACTTTTTGTCCCAGCATAACCTTTGTCCTCTTTGTTTGCTTTAGTAGAAAGAAGGGCAACAGCTGAAAAAATGTCTACGTCCAAGTCCAGCGCTTGGTGTGCGGGCACGATTCGCTCTTCATTGTAATCGTATCTGAACTGATGTCGGAGGCAAATGTATAGTTGTAGCTGCAAGCAAACCCTACAAAAAGGGTGTCCGGATGCCTCCAAATGAAATACAAGCCTTGCTTTTCCTGTTGTTTATGTGAGCTACACCATGCATGCATGCAAGAAAACTCTTACTGTGGTATACAAAATTGCCAAGGATCGAAATCAAAGATGGATGGGTTTATTGCATGCATCCGTTTTGACCAAGCAAAGCATGCATATTAATTATTAGCACCACGGTGATCGGATCCCCCTGCTAGTAGTAGATGCGGATGATCCCATGCCGAAGGCGAAACGCCGCTGCCTGTTGTCCGCGGGCTTGAGTATCTGGAACGAGCAGGTGAGGTCGTCGTCGACGCACATGAGGGCGCCGGCGTTGTCGAACTCGCCGCAGTAGTTGGGCGCGGAGAAGACGGTGACCATCCTCCGGCCGGCGAAGAACTCGTAGCCGTCCTCCACCACCTGGTGCGCCCGGCACACGAGGTCCAGGTCGTGCCTCTCCATGAAGGCCGCCACCACGTCCGCCCCGAACGTGTACGACACGCCCCTCTCATTGGGCTCCCACCCCGCGGCGCCGCCGGGGTCGGACCAGAGGAGGTCGCAGAGGAGGCCGGTGTCGGGGACGTCGACGGGCCTGGGGAGGCCGGCGATGTCGCGGATGTGGCGGAGGTCCGGGGAGAGGCCGCCGTGCATGCAGAGGATGCGCGACTCGACGAGGGCGGCGACGGGCATGCAGTTGAAGCAGTCGGAGAAGTGGCGCCAGAGGCGGACGGAGTAGCGGCGCTTGCACTCGTCGTAGAAGCCGTAGACGCGGTTGACGGAGGCGCACTCGTGGTTGCCGCGGAGGAGGAAGAAGTGCTCCGGGTACCGGAGCTTGTAGGCGAGCAGCAGGCAGATGGTCTCGATGCTCTGCTTGCCGCGGTCCACGTAGTCGCCCAGGAACAGGTACTTGTGCTGCGGCGGGAAGCCGCCCAGCTCGAAGAGTCGGATGAGATCCGTGTACTGCCCGTGGATGTCACCTGCCGCGTGACAACATGAGTCGGTTAATTCACAACCGACCTAAAAGGTAAAATAAAACATAACAAAACACTGATTTTACTAAGGCTAGGTCTCGGTTAACTGAGACTTAACCAAGTCTCAGTCAAGTGATATATTCCCTCCGTTCTAAAATTAGTGTCTCAACTCTAGGACAACTTTATACTAAAGTTAGTAAAAAGTTAAAACATTTATTTTTGGACGGAGGGAGTACTGGATTAGTATATAAAAAAAGGAAAAACTGGAAAGAAGTTTCTTGTGTGAATCTCCATGCAAAATCAAAGAAAGGTAGCATCAATTAAGACATAACGAAGTCTCGGCCGACTAAGACTTAGCAAAACTGTTTTACTAATCTTAGGCCATTGAGATTCTATATTCTTATCTCCGTCTCATCTTTGGGTTGAGATTCACGCAGAGGTGGGAGAATATGGAGGATTATATCAGACGGCTAGCAGCACCGACTTGTAAATATACAAAATTATAGGTGTAAGTAGACATGAATGGACCTAAACAACACTACCAATGGGTGAAATCAATCATCCATGAATAGTACGTGAGATGATCTCATAGTCATTGGGCAGGTAAACGTGACGAGACGCACAGTTTTAGACTTGGTAAACTCTGAGTGAAAACAAGGCATATTTATCGGCCGGTAGTGACGGACACGGACTGGCGGTGCTCCTACCAACTAACGCACTAACCAGATCAAAGTCCACCATGATGTAGTGAAAGTAATACTGTAATCGGGGTTTGGTTAGGGTTTATGGAGGCAGGCAGCTGGTGCGTACCGGCGATCTTGATGGGGGCGTCGAGCTGGAGCAGGTTGGGCTGGCGCATGAAGACGTCCTTGGCGGCGCCGCAGAGCTGCCGGATCTCCCCCTCGCCCAGCTGCACCTGCTGCACTTGCTGCTTCCCCGGCCGCCCCCGCCGCACCTCCAGCAGCCGCCGGATCACGTTGTCTAGCGCCGCACCGTTCATCGCCAATCAAGCAAGCAAACCAACTGGAGCTAGCTCCTACTTGAAGGTCTGACGGTCCAGCAGCAATGGATGTTTATAAGCCGACGACGACGACGACGACGACCATGAGGCTTGATAATTAATCTGCACGCGTAGCTAGGCAACTTTGCATCAACCAACCAAAGGTCGGCCGGCCGGAGAGAGAGAGATCGAACAATATATCTAGCCAGTACCTTTTCTGCTGGCTGGTATGGGCTATGGAGCACCCTATGCTCTGTCCTGCTCTGAGTATGTTGCAAGCTAGCTAGTTCCAAGGAATATTAGCAGAGAGGCAGCGACCACCCAAAGCAGGCCAGCCAAAGATTCTCCTCACCACCACCACAAACGCAAGATTCTGTTTCACAACCATAAAGCATATCTCAAGCTAAACAAACAAGCTAGCTACGGAACTAATCGTGTTGCATGCATAGCTCTGGTATTAACAACATCTCAA
>NC_041386.1:603828726-603831088 GCF_002162155.2 Triticum dicoccoides | reverse complement strand
ATATATCAATGGACTCGACTGGTGCATGCACTAAATAAAGATCATGCATCGACCGCCGTTCGACCGATCGGTTTCAAGGAAAGTTTTTCCAAAATTGATTGAAATGAACTTGACCTGCAGCTAGCACTACTAACCTTGAACAATTGAAGAAACATGTGTGAGCAGCAAAAGTAGGGTGGAGGAAGATGAGAGGACAGGAATTGGAAGGACCGAGAATGGAAAGATGGATGGAAAACAAAGCACTTTTGGGAGGTCGGCCGGCACAAATTTAAAGTGGAGAGAAAGCGAGCCGCTGTTGTTGCTGTTGCGAATATATCCTTGTGGTGCCGGCCTGCACGCATGATGGTTCTCTTACTGTGACCGTCTATACTAAAACCACGGTCAAATGCGATAGCGATATATACATCTCGCTCGACATCAACATGTTCTTATTACATATTCTCTAATATGTAGCTAACACATGAGTTGTTGATGCGGAACATATGAAGTACAAGTTAACTCAGTCGACGTAAGTTGCTGATTCCTAATTAAAGAACCTTTTTTTGTGGGGATCCTAATTAAAGAACCTGATGCGAGGGAAAAGAGGAAAAAAGAATCAGACCCATAAGCTTAGGGAACGATATCGGTGAAGCAATGACTATCGAATTTCCCTGGTATAGCAGACACGTTAATTTTCTCCAATCAAACCGCTATCATGAAAGGTAGAATTTTGCATTCGTAGAGGGCTCTGGGGCAAGGGAGATTCTGGACTCCCTAGTGGATCTTTTCGTATTACGATTAATGAGGAGAACAATGGTTATTTCGTAGCTGGCACCGGTTTAAAACAAGGAGACCCCCCCCCCCCACCCACCCACCCTACTTTTTATCTAATAGTTGATGTTTTTAGCAAAATGTTAGAAAAAAGATGGTTTGCATAATATTATTAGAGGCCTTCTACCTAATCTCATTCTTGGTGTGCAAAAATGGTGGGACATGAAAAATGCTATAAATGTATATATTTCCCTACTTGTAATATGATGATGAGACCATTATCTTCATTAAGGAGGATAAGAATGCTAGGAACCTAAAGTGAGTTCTGGCATGTTTTGAGAATCCTTCTGGTATGAAACTAGATCACCACAAAAGTGATTAGATGGCTAGTAATCTAGAGCTTATGTTCAAATTTGTTGCTGTAAAATTGACTCCTTCCCTTTTTAATATCCTTCTTTTTTTAGAAAGTCATTTTTAGTATTTAGACGCACCTTTACATTACTCTAGACAAAATTACCAAAAGCATTGCAGGTTGGAGGAAGAAGCAAACTTTTTGTGGAGTAAAACTGATTCTTCTTCAGGCTACCGTTGTTTCAATTCCTTACTCGTCTTTTGTGATGAAATTCCATTCTTAGGAAATTTCCCATTAATATAAAAAAGTACACAAATGTCTCATTTCTTTCATGGGAAATGTAGATTTTTTTGGGAGAAATATGGGAAATGTAGATGATAGCCACAAGTAGCACTTGGCTAATTGGGGCATGGTTTGTAGGAAACATGATTGCGGTGGTGTAGCTAGGCATTCCAATCGAGGATTTTGATCTTAGCTTGACGGGCTCCTGCCTCGTGGACCAAAAGATACTTTGTCGGAGGTGACAACACGGGGTGAAATTGGTTGGTCATAAAGATAACCTCTCTCCATCTACCGAGAAAAAAAAACCCTTTATGGTTTTGTTGGACAAGTACATAAGCTACTAAAGTTGATTCTCTTGGAAATTAACAAAAGGAACTAGACTCATATTTGGTGTGGTCACGTGTTCCTAGCCACCCATTGTGGTCTTTACCTATTATTAATAATTAACAAAAAAGTATTGTGGCTAAAGTGTGACATGGGATTGATCTCAAACTTCCCTTTAGGAGTTGTGTTGATGAGAACATGTCAGCCATGGCTGGATTTGAAAATTTGTATATACGTATATAGTATTACTGATGAGCTGGACACTCGTCTGGAACATGCATTCATCTGGTATTTATACTTGTATAGTTCCTTTTACCAATTCATTAACTTTTGTGCAATCCGCTATGGCAGTGCTCCTTACTTACGGAAGATTTTTGTCCCACCAAAAAAAACATATTTTCCTACGGCTGTTAGCCCGAAATAGATGTTTAGCCAGAGATAACTTGATGATGAGATGCCATGTGGGTGACACTACCAACCTCTACTGCGTTGAAATTGAAACTAATAATCATGTGTTGTTTGAGTATGTTCTAGCCAAAAAAAATTAAGATGTTATTCCTCTCTGGTTTGGTTGTAACAGTGTACGTTAGGATTTTATGAGATGGTCGCCATCCACTGGCGGAGCTATGGCTATTGCTGAAGGGGCCATGCCCC
>NC_041386.1:603820333-603828424 GCF_002162155.2 Triticum dicoccoides | reverse complement strand
AACTATATTTTGAGCGGCAAAAATTCAGAGAAATGCAGTTTTTGGCCCCTCCAGAAAATTATATTTTGTCATTCGCCCCCTCAGCTCTTCCTCCGTAGCTCCTTCACTGTCGACATCTACTATGACGTATGCTCTCGGACATGAATATTTCCAAGTCGGCGCTTTGTGGACCTTACAATTTTTTTAATATTATTTGTTTTCATGCGAAGCATTCGATCATTATGAAGGAGCTCTGGTGCTTATGGAGTCGTGGGTTGCACAAATGGATGATTTCCTGCAAGCCCTTCAAATAAGCATATTGTTGGACAAGGACCGGGGAAAATTGTCAAGTATGCCTTGTTGTTGGAACCGCAGACCTCTCTCACTCTTGGCTAGAGGTAGAAGAAGACACAAGACAAAAGAAAAGGATTGGGGCGTTCGTGCGCCGGCCCGGAATTTCTTATGTCTTGTGTCTTCTTCTACCTCTAGCCGAGAGTGAGAGAGGGATGCGGTTCCAACATTTGGTATCATGAGCTTGGTGTCTTGGGCGTGCTTGCCGTGCCGGAGGCGTGGCAGCGATGGCGGCGCTCGCCAGCAGCTGCGCAACGGAGCTTCGGGCCGTGTGTCGGCCCATAGAGGTGGGCGGTGCGGTGGCTGTCATGGCGCGTGGCGGAGGCGGCGGGCGGTGACGTCGTACGTGCGGCGACCGTGGAGGCCGCCGAGGCGCTATGTGGTGGCGCGGCGGCGCAACACGGCGTGGCGGCGTGGAGGCACTACATGCGGCATGGAGGCCGCGGCGGTGCAGGGCAATAAGCCGCGGCGACGAGTAGGGCGCGACCGGTGCGTGTTATGGGTGCACACTGGACGCGCCGTGCGCGTCGGGACCGCGAGCGCGCGTACGAGCGTGCGGTTGACGTTGGGAGGAGGCGTATGTCGCCGTTGTGCTCGAGTCCGTGCTCGAGTTCGGCTACATCCTTCCAGCGTTTGTCGCTGGTGGCTGCCATGGCGGACGTGGAGGCGGCACGCGGTGAGCGTCTGGTGCGGCCGGGCTCGTCGGGCACGTCGGATGCGCGCGGGACGGGCGGGACGCACTGGTGTGGTCGGGCTCGTCGGGCGCGTCAGGTGCGCGCGGGACGTGCGGGACGTACTGGGGCGTCGGGTACGTCAGGTGCGCGCGGGACGTGCGGGGCGCAGAGGGACGCCAGACGTGTGTCGCCGGAGTCGTCCGTGGCGGTGCGACCGGCGTCGTTGCGCCAGATCGGATCCGTGGGCTGGGCCACGCTCGTGACGACGACAACGACAGGAGTTGCAATAACTTCAGCGACGACAAGGTCATGGCTTAGGAGTGAGTGTTGGCAATAAGCCATGCTCCAGCGATGACGACTGGCGTCGGGTGCGACATATGCAGTCTATGCAAGGCGTAGGCATATGGATCAGTTGGTCCGGCTGTGTTGAGCGCGTACGAGTGCGTGCCATACACACGGCCGGGCTATACGGATCACAGTGTGGCGCGGTTGCGTGGTAGCTAGCTTTGCGTGTGATGTGCACATGCATAGAATTAGTTGTGTGCATGCATAGTTTGTTAGCCAGGCCGTGGGTTAGTGGCCCGTGTGGCGTTCTAGTTGGTATATGGGGTTGTTTAGGAACTCAGCATCTCCCTTGTGTGTCTATGCAAGCAATAACAATCATTAGTAAGTATATGTGCATATATAAATGAATTACAGCTAGTATAGTTCATATACAAATTGTTTCCAGCAACTATAACTCATATACAAATGGATTCCAGCAAATAAAACTCATATATAAATTGATTCCAGCAAATAAAACTCATATATAAATTGATTCCAGCAACTATAACTCATATATAAATTGATTCCAGCAACTATAACTCATATACAAACTGATTCCAGCAAATAAAACTCGTACATAAATTGATTCCAGCAAGTATTATGCATATATAGATGAATTTCAGCAACTAAAAGGTATATACAATGAATTACAGCAAGGCAACAATATAATACCTTAATATGCTCAGTATAGTGCTCATGATCAAGTCGAATAATAAAGTTAACTTCATCCCAAAGTGCACCACTTAGGGAATTTTTAAGTCTAATTATCTTTGCCCACTTCTTCTTCCAATAGCGCAGATGGTTGGCAATCTGCCCTCCAGTCAAACTAAGCCTGAAATGATCATTTAAATCTCTAGCACATGCATTGTGATGCACCGTCTTAAAGCCTGTTGATGTCTTAGTGCCATTAGCCACGACATTGTTAAAGTGAGTAAGCATATAGGTGGACATTGAGGACGTCCAATGAAGACCGTGATTTCCAACTTGTTGGTTCTCCATTTCCTACCACAAATAAATTCAGCAAGTATAGTCACATCCAAATGAATTCATCAAGTATAGTTCACAACCAAATGCCCATTCAGCAAGTATAATTCACAACCAAAAGGATTTCAACATATATAGTCACATCAACTACAATATTGTTCAACAAATACAAAATAAGTTTGTAGATAATGTCAAGGGATATTACAACACATAAGGTTCATGAGAACAACACAATAATATTACATATTAGTTTGCATAATGATTCTGCCGGTTTTCCCACATGGCATCGGCTATTCCCTGCCTGAATGCAACCATGTATGCATGTTCGCTAGCTTGGCCGGCCGATGTTGTAGCAGGAAGTGGATTAGATGCCCATTCAGTCTCCGATATGATTAATTCATCAATCCCATCTTCTATAACCCAATTATGAATAATGCAGCAAGCAACAACAATGTCAACTTGAGTTGGAAAGGGGAAGAATGGAGTGGCATCATCAAGAACTTTGAACCTCCTCTTGAGTGACCCAAAAGCACGCTCTACAGTCACACGAAGCGAAGAGTGCCTAAGATTGAACAGTTCTCTCTCGTTTTGCACGGGATTGTTTCCCCACTCGTTCAAATGATACCTCACACCACGAAAAGGAGGCAAAAACCCTGGTTTGGCTCCATATCCAGCATCAACTAGGTAGAATTTTCCTAAAATATAAGGGACAAGTGGGTGATTGCTATAACAACAAATGGAATTGAGAGCTACTGCTAGTGTTTGTGCTATATTACCTTGTGGAACACGTAAACCATTTGGCCGTTCTAAAGCATCTCGTAAAACTAGTGCATCATGTGTTGTTCCCTCCCAACCAGCCAAGATATATGTGAACCGAAGATCAAAGTCTACGGCCGCCAACACATTTTGGGTAGGGAAGGGTTTTCTACCACGAAAAGCGGCTTCCATGTCCTTATCCACAGAAGCTCGAACATGTGTTCCATCAATAGCTCCAACACAATCCTGTTTGGTCAGGAGGATTAGAACTTGTGGGAACTTGAAACTACAAACCAAGAAAATATATAGAAGATGATTTGGGATCTTATATACCTTGAAGTATGGATCCCAGCGTGGATTGCCTTCAATTTTAGTTGGGGTCGACAATGACGGTCGCCTAATAAGTTCATTCCGTAGCTCACCAATGGCATGAAGGACCAAATGAAAATACCGACTAACCGTTTCACCGGACCTATCATAATTGGTGCCAACTAACCTATTTCTAAGGTTATGTCCAACGGTGTTCAAGAACATTGCTACTTGCTGCTCCACACACATATGTATAGTGTCATGAAGCAACTGACGAGTCCTCAGAAGTTTGCAAAACCGAAAGAAAGGAGCTCTCCCAAGTCTAATCATGTTAATACAGTTTGTATCATTCTTCCATATTTTATTGTCAAGATACTCAATTCTCATCCTATCCCTCTCCTCTATAGGCCCATAGGTAATACATTCTCTCATCTGTCTCCTTTTCCTTTTTCTAGACTGAACAACCATCATCATCATTGAAGCTATCATATATGCTGCAGCACCAAAAACAAACAACTTCTGTTGTTTGTTCATCTACAACACAAGATGTAAAACACAAAGGTCCATCTATCATACATGCAAACATCTAGGGAATCACAAAAACACATTATCAGCATAGTGTTTTCCTGTCCTTACCTTTGGATCCGGAGTGGATCAGAGTGGTAGTGGTTCTGGTCGTCGATCTGAGTCAGATCCTGGTCGCCGGAGGTCGTGGTAGTGGTCGCCGGAGGTCGTGGTCGCGGTCGCCGGAGGTCGTGGTCGTGGTCGCCGGAGGTCCTGGTCGCCTGGTCGGGATCGCCCTCCAGAAGCCCAGCCGCCTCCCTCCTACTCCAACAAGCAGCAGGTCACCCCGCGCCCTCTTCCATGCCGCCGCGTGAGGTGAGAGGAGGAGGAAGAAGAGATGGGGCGGTCGGAGTGGAGAGACGAGAGAGGAGGGCGAGAGGAGTGCGCCGCCGCCTAGGGTTTCGAACTGGAAAGGGAGAGAGCAAGGGTTTCGGGAGGGTGAGCGGTAGCGAGGGAGAGAACGGGAGGTGAGGCCGAGACGCGCGTGCTTGTCACGTGCGGAAGCAGCGAGGGAGCGGGCCGCTCGGGCCGGCCGATTCTGTGGGGTGGATCGGTCCAGCATCTTTGATGGATATTCTCTTTTTTGGGGTGGATCCATTCATCTGTTTTATAACCAAACAACCCTTTTTTTGGTACCATCCCGACCTATCCTGGACGATTCTTGCAACCAAACGCATCCTTAGTGTGTGGGTGGCTCTGATGTGTGTGGCCGTGTGTTATTTAAGCAGCTGTTAGTCACTGTGAAGATGGTGTGGAGCCGAGTGTAGCAATGTAGCCACTGTAAAAAGAAAAGGATCGAAGCGTTCGTGCGCCCGTGGTGGCGTTTGTGCGCCGGCTCGAAATTTTTTATGTCTTGTGTCTTCTTCTACCTCTAGCCGAGAGTGAAAAAGGGCTGCGGTTCCAACACTTGTGAGGCTGCCTTCAAACCAATCCCAATGTTTGTTCTTGGATGAAAAAACAATTGTTTCATGAGTACTCCCTCTGTTTCAGAATATGAAGTGCATCAGTTTCCGTACAGGTCAGACTTATGTATGTTTAATTGACCAAGATTATAAAATAAAATATCAACATCTACAATACAAAATAAATAAAATATAAAAATACTTTTCGTGATGGATCTAATGATACAAATTTGGTATTTTTTAGTACTTTTTTCTTACAATTGGTCAAACGTGCACATGTTTGACTTTTGGAAAAACTAATACACCTTATATTTTGAAACGGAGGGAGTAATTTTAATAATTTTACTCCATGTTGCATGTTTTCTATCAATGAATCTAGACCAACCGAAGAAGCAGTACGCTTTCCCTCTGTGATTTTGTATGAGACGCAAAACTGCTTCAGTATGCTTAGAAACTGAGGCATATGTTCTTTTATACGAAAGTGACTTTCTGCTCCCGAGCTCATTTGAGCTCGGTGAATAGTAAAATCAAAAAAAAAATTGAAACAAATTCAAAAAATTCCAAATTTTTTTTTGGAAGAAACATTGACAAAACTTCTAAGTGCTTGTAAAAATTCATCATGAAATCACATTCCTGTAAGGCGTGGCAAAAAAAAACAAATTCAGTGCTCCAAAATGCTGTTGAAAGTAGCTTTTTCAGAGTACTGATTTTGTTTTTTTGCCACGCCTTCTAGAAATGTGATTTCATGATGAATTTTTGCAAGCACTTAAAACTTTTGTCAATGTTTCTCCCAAAAAAATTGGATTTTTTTGAATTTTTTTTGATTTAGTTTTGATTTTACTGTTCACCCGGGCTCATTTGAGCTCGGGTGCAGAAACTCCGCGTCCTCTTTTATACCACTATATAGTGAATAACCTTGAATATCGGCCGTTGGATGAAGCCGATCTGACGGTAAAGAGGTTGAACATCTGAGCGATGTTATCCATTGTATATCATGTTTACTGTATCGGACTCTACTACGTGTACTATCTAGAAGATTGTGCGCTTGAGTTTAAGCCTAATGGACATTATGCACGAACCAGAAACAAACTTCTACTTTGCTCTAAACTCTTTCAAACTTAAACCCTATATTAGTTCTATTTCTGATAAAATTGGTAGTCATTTTTACCTGGTAATTTTTGTTCTATTTGAGGCTACGGATGTACTTCATAAATCTCATTTATCTTTGTGATGCAACATTAGGTATTCATGTTATTTTCTACTAAGAGTTTCAATGCGAGGTACTTAAAAGACACACCTCCTACAAAAAATGTGATCGGTATATTTCACGTGAGTTTATGTAGTATATATATATTGCAATTTTCGAGTATTTTGTGGCTATAATTTGTTATTTTGTGAAATGGACCAAGAGAGTTAAATCCG
This sequence comes from Triticum dicoccoides, assembly GCF_002162155.2. NCBI lineage: Eukaryota > Viridiplantae > Streptophyta > Magnoliopsida > Poales > Poaceae > Triticum > Triticum dicoccoides. The sequence continues at coordinate 603,822,159 of NC_041386.1, read as the reverse complement.
CATCTTGGACTTCATGCACGTGCCTCAATTCTTTTATTTACCTATACACTACAGTACCTTGATCGTTTGTCACACTTTGATTTTCTGCTCTCATGTGCATGCAATGCACGTATAACTTACTAGTAAGTATCTGTAAGCTTGTGAATTGACTCCATGCTATTAGGGCAAAAATATAAAAATATTATGTGCATGGTTATCTCAAGAAGGACGTAATGAACCAAATGCAATTTGTGCATTTCATTGGTTCTAGGCCATACAGTACATGTACATGATGTATGCCAACAATACAACATGCAAACATTATTACAACATACTCTAATACATATATGACACACACCATTGTGAAGAAACAACGAGGCACTACAACCAGTTAATAAATACTTTGAGGCTAAAAGAAACATGGGAAAATACCTATTGGTTTTGTAGCAGTGTGTGAAGGAAATATGCCCTAGAGGCAATAATAAAGTTATTATTTATATTTCCTTATATCATGATAAATATTTATTATTCATGCTAGAATTGTATTAACCGGAAACTTAGTACATGTGTGAATACATAGACAAACAAAGTGTCACTAGTTTGCCTCTACTTGACTAGCTCGTTGAATCAATGATGGTTATGTTTCCTAACCATAGACATGAGTTGTTATTTGATTAACGGGATCACATCATTAGAGAATGATGTGATTGACTTGACCCATCCGTTAGCTTAGCACGATGATCGTTTAGTTTGTTGCTATTGCTTTCTTCATGACTTATACATGTTCCTATGACTATGAGATTATGCAACTCCCGAATACCGGAAGAACACTTTGTGTGCTACCAAATGTCACAACGTAACTGGGTGATTATAAAGATGCTCTACAGGTGTCTCCGATGGTGTTCGTTGAGTTGGCATAGATCGAGAATAGGATTTGTCACTCCGATTGTCGGAGAGGTATCTCTAGGCCCTCTCGATAATGCACATCACTATAAGCCTTGCAAGCATTGTGACTAATGAGTTAGTTGCGGGATGATGCATACGGAACGAGTAAAGAGACTTGTCGGTAACGAGATTGAACTAGGTATCGAGATACCGACGATCGAATCTCGGGCAAGTAACATACCGATGACAAAGGGAACAACGTATGTTGTTATGCGGTTTGACTGATAAAGATCTTCGTAGAATATGTAGGAGCCAATATGAACATCCAGGTTCCACTATTGGTTATTGATCGGAGACGTGTATCGATCATGTCTACATAGTTCTCGAACTCGTAGGGTCCGCACGCTTAACGGTCTGTATTATGAGTTTATGTGATTTGATATACCTAAGATAGTTCGGAGTCCCGGATGAGATTGGAGACATGACGAGGAGTCTCGAAATGGTCGAGACGTAAAGATCGATATATTGGACGACTATATTCGGACATCGGAAAGGTCCCGAGTGATTCAGATATTTTTCAAAGTACGGGGGAGTTACGGGAATACGGGGAAGAAGTATTGGGCCTCATGGGCCAAGTGGTGGAAGAGAGGAGGCAGGGCGCGCGGCCCCCCTAGCCCAAACCGAATTGGACTAGGGGGGGCCCTTTCCTCATTTCCTCCTTTCCTCCCTCTCCTTCCTTCTCCCCTTCCCCCTTCCTTTCCTCCTCCTAGTAGGAGTAGGAATTCCTACTCCTACTAGGAGGAGGATTCCTCCTCCTGGCACACCCTAGGAGGGCCGGCCGGCCTCCCCCTTTGCTCCTTTATATACGGGGGCAGGGGGCACCTAGAACACACAAGTTGATTGTTCCAAGCCGTGTGCGGTGCCCCCTCCACCATAATAAACCTCGATCATATCGTAGCGGT
>NC_041386.1:603764112-603819995 GCF_002162155.2 Triticum dicoccoides | reverse complement strand
TCAAAGTACGGGGGAGTTACGGGAATACGGGGAAGAAGTATTGGGCCTCATGGGCCAAGTGGTGGAAGAGAGGAGGCAGGGCGCGCGGCCCCCCTAGCCCAAACCGAATTGGACTAGGGGGGGCCCTTTCCTCATTTCCTCCTTTCCTCCCTCTCCTTCCTTCTCCCCTTCCCCCTTCCTTTCCTCCTCCTGGCACACCCTAGGAGGGCCGGCCGGCCTCCCCCTTTGCTCCTTTATATACGGGGGCAGGGGGCACCTAGAACACACAAGTTGATTGTTCCAAGCCGTGTGCGGTGCCCCCTCCACCATAATAAACCTCGATCATATCGTAGCGGTGCTTAGGCGAAGCCCTGCGTCGATAGCAACATCATCATCGTCATCACGCCGCCTTGCTGACGGAACTCTCCCATGAAGCTCTGCTAGATTGGAGTTCGTGGGACGTCATCGAGCTGAACGTGTGCTGAACTCGGAGGTGCCGTGCGTTCGGTACTTGGATCGGTCAGATCGTGAAGACGTTTGACTACATCAACCGCGTTCTCATAACGCTTCCGCTTACGGTCTACGAGGGTACATAGACGATACTTTCCCCTCTCGTTGCTATGCATCACCATGATCTTGCGTGTGCGTAGGAATTTTTTTGAAATTACAACATTCCCCAACAGTGTGTTAGTTAGTTATTGATTATTTTCACTGTGTTTTTTAGGTTGGAATCATTAGACCATTGGTGATGTTGGATATATTCCCTAAAATTCACTTGATATATACTCCAATTTCAGTTTGAAGTGAAATATTATTACATGAGATACTAATATTGGTTGCCACACCCAAACCAGGCCAACGAAAAATTCCCCTCGTCGCCACTACAAATGCAATATTATGTTTTACATAAACGAGATTAAGTAAATAAGATAGGAATTATAAGTTAACTACCCTACTTGCTAATATCACTCAACTAATGCATGCACTAAATAAAAATTGATCTATTAGTCGATTAGTTGAAGTAAACATAACCAACTAGTGCTAATCTTGAAAAATTGAAGTAAACGTGCCTAAGCAACACAACCCCAACCACCCTGGATTTTCCTCATCCACTTTCTCATGAGGAAGTGCCTACGCTACCAATGTTATTATCCACAACAAATTTTGAAATCTGGTGCTATTCACAATTGGATTTATTTTTTTATTGCAGCATGGATTCAATTTATATCTGCAATCTTGTGACATTATTATATCGATATTGTCATTTTTAATGAATTCTCCTTGTGCCTATCTAGTAGTTTGATCATACGACTTATATGCTATCATGGTAGAACTTACAGAGCGTGCATGGGTGTTCCCATGTTTTTCATCTACATGTACTATGTGACATCCCAACACTACGAGTGTATTGGTTATGATTGTACTTTGTTACTACTTGTGTGTGTGTGCTATGTGAATTGTTTGCGTTGTAGTTACAATTAAAATGTTGCTAAGTTTTTTAGCATATTGTTGAAAATGCAAAGGTTGTACTATTTAATTGTACAACATCTAATTATGAGAGGTAATCTCACCATGTCCATTGAAGAGTTGACTTGAATCAAAATTGCCACATTCTACCTCTCCAGCCAAACACTATGACAAGACCATTCTATTCCATGTTTAGGTTCAACTAAACACAGGAATAAAACCAAACCAAACCATCGTAGAGGCTAAACCCTAGAAGCTAGCCTATGGTATAATTGTCTGTTGTCCTACGGACTAAACCCTCCGGTTTATATAGACACCGGAGGTGGTTAGGGTTACACAAGGTCGGTTACAAGGGAGGAGATCCCCATATCCGTATTGCCTAGCTTGCCTTCCACGCTGAGGAGAGTCCCATCCGGACACGGGACAAAGTCTTCAATCTTGTATCTTCATAGTCCAACAGTCGGGCCGAAGGATATAGTCCGGCTGTCCGGAGACCCCCTAATCTAGGACTCCCTCAGTAGCCCCTGAACCAGGCTTCAATGACGATGAGTCTGGCGTGCAGTATTGTCTTCAGCATTGCAAGGCGGGTTCTTCTCCAAATACTCCATGGAAGATTTTTGAACACAAGGATAGTGTCCGGCTCTGCAAAACAAGTTCCACACCCCATCGTAGAGAGAATAATATTTCCACAAGTCTAATCTGCTGGCACGTTTTGACAGCACGACATCATGCCATGGCTCGGTCTTTATTTGAACCATTTTTCTCAACCAGCGCTGTGCATATTGCGAGGCGGTTTTTCTGACACGTCTTGTCAAAGCAGAGATCGTGTCCCCCTTATTATGGGATTCTCATCAATACGGGCGTGGGTAACCCAATCGTGCATGTTGGTATGACTCCTAGATCTTAGGCAAGTCCCAAACGGCCACAAGGAGGACGCTTGATATTCACCTTCTTTATAGAGAGGGCGAGGCCTATCCTTTTTTTCCCTCGTGCTCAATCAAATCCTTCCCCCGCCTCGAGTTTCAACACCCAAGGCTCAGGTCAGTGGCTTCGGACCTTCAACCATGTCCGGATCCAACCTTCAAGGTCGATGGATGCCTTCCTCTGTCACAGAGGAGGACATCAAGAAGCTGAGAGAGGCCACATATCTGACCGCCGAAATTTTGCATAGGCTGCCTGCCCGAGGGCAGGTTATCCCTACTCCCGAACCCACCGAGAGTGTCGTGTTCATCTCTCACTTCCTCCGAGGACTAGGCCTCGCTCTGGATCCCTTTGTTAGGGGGCTTATGTTCTATTATGGGCTGGATTTCCACTATCTGGCCCCGGATTCCCTTCTTCACATCTCGTCGTTTATTGTCGTATGTGAGGCCTTCCTTCGCATTACCCCTCACTTCGGCCTGTGGCTCAAGACCTTCAATGTGAAGTCGAATATGATCGAGGGGCGGTACACAGAGTGCGGAGGGGCTTTAATAAGCAAAATCGCCGGTGCCCCATGGCCAGAGGGTTCCTTCACAGAGGTGTCTAGTTTGTGGCAGCGGGAGTGGTTTTACATCACAGCTCCCCAAAGTGCCAAGTGGGTTGCAGCCCCTACCTTTCGCTCGGGCCCCCCACCGCAACTGATGTCATGGATTAGCAGGGGGCTGAGCTGGGGTCCAGCAAAGGATGTGCCAATATTGCAGAGCCGCATCTGAGATCTCTTTGAGAGAGACTTCAGCCTGGTTATGGTAATGCAAGTTATGCTAGTTCGCCGAGTCCAGCCTTGCAAACGTCGGCCCCTCCGTATGTGGGAATTCAACCCGGAAGGACCGCGAGTTATTCAGCACTTCCTCGGCATGACGTTCGAAGATATGTACAAATCGTTCTTCGGACCCCAAATAGAGTGTCCGGACACCACCGAGGATGTGGGTTTGAGCTACAACCGCCCCGATACCCAAGTAAGTAATCCCATGGCCAAACACGCTGTCCTTTTATTTATCATGACATCATTCTAAAAAGTTGCTCTTTGACCAGGATTGGATAACAAAGGCAAAGATGATCAGGTGTTCGGCCCCCCTTCCTGAAGGCTTGGACAATCCGGTACTAGACAAAATGCTCGAGCCGGCGCCTTATCAAGTGCCCTCAAAGGAAGATGAAGGGGGAAATAAAGAGGCCGAAAGAGGGCCTCACTCGCTACTTGTCCCAGCCGGGGGAATGAGCGCCTCCGCGAGGGAGGATAACCAGGGGAAGAATCTGACATTCCCTCTCCCCGGGGAAGGAAGAGGACTACCTCTGAAGATCCAGAAACTAAGGTTTACAAACGGGAGAAGAAATCTTTGCCAGAGGGTCCTGCCTCGGAGGGTATTCTTGCCGCACAATGTCCGCGCGGGGATCAGCCCTCTACCGAGCTGTAAGTAATCAAAAAGTACTTAATAGTGAAAATATCCTACCTTACTTCCAAAGACAATAACCGATGCTTATAAATTGTAGTCCGGATCGTAGCCCTTCTCGACAGAGTTCGTCTTCGGGGGATCTTCTTCCGGAGATGATGGAGAGTGAAACACCTCCCCCTGATGTAGCGACCAGACCTCAAATGGTCTGATCTCTATGCTCAGGTGTCATCCCTGGATCAGTAATGCTGACACCACACAGTACTTGAAGGATTTATAACAGAGTAGCAATCACACACTTATTACATCAAGTGTCTCAATAGAGAACTTATTACAATAAATATGGCTTAAGGCCATCTAACAACGATAACAGCGGAAGGCTTGGAAGATAAGTGAGTCCATCAACTCCAACGGCATCACTGAGTATAGAACCACGACCTAAAAACTCCTTAATCGTCGTCTAAAAGTCTGCAACATTAACGTTGCAGCCCGAAATGGGTCAGCACATGGAATATGCTGGCAAGGTAACACATAGAGAGTAATGGAATAAAACAGCTATACTATATGCATATTTGGCTGGTGGAAAGCTCTATGGTTACAGTTTTGCGTAAAGCCAATTTTTCCCTACTGCAAAGGAATAAATTTTATTTAACTATCATGGTAGTTGTTAAACATTGAGAATGGTTGACAGCATCCTCAATCCCAATTAAGCATCATCATTAAACAAAACCCAATAAAATTAAATTTTAGAGTAACATGTTGAGATTCACATGATAATCCAAGTACTAGATACTCAAGATGTCCATAACCAGGGACACGGCTAACCATGATTAGTTTATACACTCTGCAGAGGTTTGCGCACTTTTCCCCACAAGACTCGATCGCCTCCGTTTGGTTTCTCGCACTACATGGTGTTTGAGAAGACGGATGACCGAGACACAGTCTTTCAGAAGCGCTAGCACCTTACGATGGATAGACCGTTACACCTACTTTCCCCTACATCTGCTAGTCTACCCTGTAAGAGTTCGCACGACTTAATCAACTATGCTAGAACCCATAATAGCTTGTGGCTGCACACGGAAGTTTCTAGTATGAAAAATCTCATGATCCCTTTGGGCCTGGGTGGCGGTCCATAAAGAAAAACAGGCAATCCTGGAATACCTAGGTACCTCAGTCCACCCAGATGTGTGTTTAAGTTGCCACCTTAGATAAACCATTAATTAACCAACTCACATCTGTCATGGATATCACTCACCCAATCCATGTCTACTAGCATAGCATGGCAAAATAGGTAAACGTAGAAGTAACTCCCAAAGGTTTAATAATAAACAGGTAATAGGTACTACCTCAACTACTTCTCATCCCACAATTTACTTAGATCCTAATCATGCAATGTTTGAGGATTGATCTAATGCAATAAAACTGGGTAGTAGGAGGTATTATCAAAGTGTTACTTGCCTTGCTGATGATTCGCGAAACCTAGAGATTCGAAGTAACAGGCGGCGCACTCCGGGTATTCTATCGCAGACAAACAAACAAGCATACAATAAGTATTCATCTAATGCACGGGTAAAACTCAAATAAGAGATCTAACCAGAAGGTTCAACTTAAGAACTCCGGTTTGCAAAAAGAATCAAATCAGACGAAGCAACGAAAGTCAAACGGCAAAAGAAACAGGCTTCATTTACTATTCTGGATCTAGGGTAATTTTTACAGTGGCAAAAACTTGTTTAAGTTGGTTAAACGGATAGAGGGTTTCGAGACAAAACTCCAGGCGCTTGAATCGCCTGATTCCGATAAAGGAGCGAAAAGTTATATTAAAACGGAAATCGGATCAGGAATCGCGATCAAAAAAATCGCGGATTTAATCTGAGAAAAAGAAAAATGACGAACGTTCGCTAGAATGAACGGACGAACACTCGCTAATTAAATAAATCGGAAAAACCGATCTATTTAAAAAAACCAAAACTAAAAAAATGGCAAAACCGTCGGAAAAACCGAACGGTTTTCTAAAAAAAAACGGCGTCTAAAAAAATCTACCGGGAACTCCCGCGAGATTCCGGCGGCGGCGGCGGGGCTCCGGCGGTCGGCGGCGGCGGCGCGGGTGGCGGCGGCGGTGGCTCGATGGGCTGTGGGGGTCGGGTGCCCCGGCTTATAAAGGCTGGCCCCGGAGGAGTCCGGGCCTAACACGGCCCGTAGGTCGGTTTCGTTTTTTTTAATTATTCCGTGAAGAAAAACAAATAAAATAAATACTAAACGGACTCCAAAAATCCGGAAATAAATTTTCCCGGGCTTTTAAAATCAAGCTGCACCAAGTGAACATTTATTTGGGGCCTAAATGCAATTTGGAAAAACGCAGATTTTTCCTAAATTCAAATAAAATAACGAAAAACTCTGAAATAAAATCTTATTTGATTTTATTATTAAATCCTCAATATTTCTTTATTTTGGGAAAGTCATTTTATTTCCTCTCTCATATTTTTGTAATAGAAATAATTGATGATAAAATAATTAAAATCAAATGATCCTATTCTCAGAATTTGAGAAAACTCAAATATGAAAATAACGAAATCCCCAACTCTCTCAGTGGGTCCTTGAGTTGCATAGAATTTCCAGGATCAAAACCAAAAGCAAATAAAATATGATATGCAATGATGATCTAATGTATAACATTCCAAATTGAAAATTTGGGATGTTACAAACCTACCCCCTTTAAGATGAATCTCGCCCTCGAGATTCGGGTTGGCTAGAAAATAGGTGAGGGTGGTCCTTGAGAAAATCTTCCTCTTGCTCCCCGGTGGCTTCATCCTCCGTGTGGTGGCTCCACTGAACCTTGCAAAACTGGATAACCTTGCTGTGGGTGACTCGACTAGCATACTCTAGAATCTTAACTGGTTTCTCCTCATAGGTCAAATCACTGTCCAACTGAATTGCTTCCAGTGGTACTGTGTCTCTCAAGGGTATGTCAGCCATCTCTGCGTGGCACTTCTTCAACTGGGAAACGTGGAACACATCATAAACTCCTGACAATCCTTCAAGCAATTCCAACTTGTAGACCACTTCTCCCATATGTTCCAATACTCGGTATGGTCCTACAAAACGTGGCGCTAACTTTCCCTTAACACCAAAGCGCTTTGTTCCTCGAAGTGGGGATACTCGAAGATAAACTCTGTCTCCAACTTCGTAAACTGTCTCCTTGCGTTTAGAATCTGCATAACTCTTTTGCCTGGACTGGGCTACCTTGAGCCTGTCGCGAATCAATTTCGCCTTCTGTTCAGACTCCTTAATCAAATCAGGTCCAAACAACTGGCGGTCTCCAACTTCATCCCACGACAACGGTGTCCTGTACCTTCTTCCGTGCAAGGCCTCGAAAGGGGCCATCTTTAAACTGGATTGATAGCTGTTGTTGTAAGAGAACTCGGCATACGGCAAATTCTCGTCCCAACTAGATCCATAATCTAGCGCACAAGCTCTCAGCATGTCCTCCAAAATCTGATTGACTCTCTCGGTCTGTCCATCTGTCTGTGGATGAAAAGCTGTGCTGAATTCTAGTCTGGTTCCCAAAGTTTCATGCAACTGATTCTAGAACTTTGAGGTAAACTGGGTTCCTCTATCTAACAGTATACTCCTCGGAACTCCATGTAAGCATACAATCCTGGTCATGTATATCTTTGCCAACTTAGCACTGGTGTAAGTGGTCTTTACCGGGATGAAATGAGCTACTTTCATCAAACGATCGACTACAACCCAAATCGAGTCATAGCCTGAACGAGTCCTGGGTAATCCCGTGATAAAATCCATGCCTAACTTATCCCACTTCCATTCGGGTATCGGCAATGGTTGTAGCAATCCTGCTAGCTTCTGATGCTCTGCTTTTACTCTCTGACATACATCACAAACTGCTACATACTCCGCAATGTCTTTCTTCATTCCGGTCCACCAGAAGATATCCTTCAAATCCAAATACATCTTGGTATTTCCTGGGTGAATCGAATACAGTGAATCGTGTGCCTCTTGCAGAATCAACCTCCTGATCTCCGGGTCATTGGGCACATAAACACGGTCTTCAAACCATAGGGTGTCGTGCTCGTCCTCACGAAATCCTTTAGCCTTCCCTTCGCTCATTTTCTCCTTTGTAGAGGCAATCTCCTTGTGAGTCTTCTGGGCTTCTCTGATTCTATCCATCAAAGTTGACTGAATCTCCAATGCTGCTACATAGCCTCTCGGACTATTTCCAAACATAGCTCACGAAGATTTTCGGCTAACTCCTTTGGTATTTCTCCCGTCGTTAGTGTATTAACACGGCTCTTACGCTCAATGCGTCAGCTACTACATTAGCCTTTCCGGGATGGTAATGCAATCTCATATCATAATCCTTGATGAGCTCCAACCATCTCCTTTGTCTGAGGTTTAACTCCTTCTGCGTGAAAATGTATTTCAAACTCTTGTGATCCGTGTACACCTCACAATGATTTCCAATGAGGAAATGTCTCCATGTTTTCAATGCATGCACTATGGCTGCTAACTCCAAATCATGTGTGGCATAATTCAATTCGTGCGGTTTAAGCTATCTTGAGGCATATGAAACAACTCTCCCTTCCTGCATAAGCACTGCTCCAAGTCCCCGACGTGAAGCGTCGCAATACACCTCATAGTCCTTGGTCTGGTCTGGCAAAATCAACACTGGTGAAGTAACCAAACGTTTCTTTAACTCCTGGAAACTAGCCTCACATTCCTCGGTCCATATGAACTTGGTATCCTTCTTTAACAACTCCGTCATAGGCTTCACAATCTTTGAGAAATTCTCAATAAATCTTCGGTAGTATCCTGCGAGTCCAAGGAAACTCCGGATCTCGCCAACTGTGGTTGCTGCTTCCCACTTGGTCACGGTATCAACTTTAGTGGGATCTACTGATATACCTTCTCCGGATATAACGTGTCCCAGGAATCCTACTTCCTTCAACCAAAACTCACATTTGCTGAACTTGGCATACAACTGATGTTCTCTGAGCTTCTCAAGTACCAATCGCAAATGTTCCTTATGCTCCTCTTCATTCTTCGAGTAAACCAGGATATCATCGATGAACACCACGACGAACTTATCCAAGAACTCCATAAACACTTTGTTCATCATGTTCATAAAATAGGCAGGTGTGTTAGTCAGACCAAATGACATAACGGTATACTCGTACAGCCCATACCTAGTGGTAAAAGCTGTCTTAGGTATATCCTGTTCTCGAATCTTCAACTGGAAGTATCCTGATCGTAGATCGATCTTGGAAAATACCTTAGCTCCTTGCAATCGATCAAACAGATCATTGATCATTGGTAGTGGGTACTTGTTCTTGATCGTTACGTCATTCAACCCACGATAGTCAACAACCATCCTTAACGATCCATCCTTTTTCTCCACTAGAAGTACTGGTGATCCTCAAGGCGACGAACTTGGGCGAATGTAACCTTTATCCAGTAACTCCTTAATCTGCTTCTTAATCTCCACCAAATCCTTTGCAGGCATCCTGTATGGTCTCTTCGATATTGGCCCTGTGCCACTAGTACTTCCTCCTGCACAACTCCTGTTAAACAATTTACTTGAGTCCCTTTTGGCACATGTCAGGATACATACTTGATCCTTCTCCCTTCTGGGGTGGTAAGCAAGATCGACTTACTGGCGCAATCAATGTTTCCTCCATACATCGACAGCCAATCCATACCCAGAATTACATCCAATCCTTGTGATTCCAAAATGATTAGATCCGAGGGAAACACATGCCTACCTGTACTCAATGGCACTTGAAAACATCCTTGACTGGCCATATACTCCGCTCCTGGTGAGCTTACTAGCATAGGTGTTCTAAGAACCTTAGTGGACAAGTTATACTTATCCACAAATCCCCTTGATATGTATGAATGCGATGCACCAATATCAAAAATAACAAGTGCAGTAAATGACTTAACCAACAACCTACCGATTACGGCATCCGGCTGCTCTTCAACCTCCTCCACGTTAACGTGGTTCACCTGTCCCCTGTTGAAAGGGTTCGGCTTCTTCCCAGAGCTTCCATTGCCATTCTGGCCTTCGGGACATTCATTGGCATAATGTCCGGTCTTCTGGCACTAAAAACAAGTGACTTGGCTCAGGTCTTTCTTGGCTGGGGTTGATGGGTTGGTACGGTTCTGGCCGTTGCTTCCTCCATTACCATTACCATTCTTGGTGCCGTTGTGATTGTGCGAGCTACCTCCTCCATGGGTATGCTGAAAATGTCCTCCCGATCTAGGGGTAAAACATGGCTTCTGCTGAGCTCCAGAATTGTACTTCCCTTGGCCATACTTCCTCTTGCGGTTCTCAATTTGTTGTTGCTTGCCTTCAATCATAAGAGCACGGTCTACCAACTACTGGTAGTTGTTGAAGGTTGCTATCATCAACTGCATTCTCAACTCGTCCTCCACATACTGGCCAACTGTCCGTCCTCCTTGGCTCAAGTTGCGAAACTCACGCTTCTTCATGGCCATAGCTCCTGCTGAAACATGGGCAGTATGAAAAGCCTACTGAAACTGGTCCCACGTGACAGTGTCGACAGGGAAAGTGGCTGTGAAATTCTCCCACCATGATGCTGTGGGTCCTTCTAGTTGATGTGCGGCAAACTTCACCTTCTCCGCATCTGTGCATCCTGCTGTGGTCAACTCTCTAGCTATCTTGCGGAGCCAATCATCTGCTACTATCGGCTCGGTGCTACTGGAAAACACCGGCGGATTCAGCCTAAGAAAACGGGCTAAGTGATCAACAGGTGGTGGTGGTGGTGGGTTGTTGTTGTTCCCCTGATTCTGATTCTGGACTAGCAACTGCATCAATGTTTCTGCTGCTGGATCAACTGGGTGAGCTCCGGTGGAAAGGTAAATCCGGGGTCACGTCTCAGAGGCATCTAAGGGTTTAGAAAAGATGATGTTTAAGAATAGAGGGGGTCTAAAGAGAAAACACTACCCATATGCACATGAGGCAAAAGCAAACAATTCACTTCATTCAATCAAACAAGGGCATACAATCGATCTAACCATCGCAAAAGTGCTGGGACTACTGTATTTACATGGTGGACTACTACTACTGATGAGGTGGTCTACTAAAAATATTCTTCGGTTGCAGACTCCATGATATCTGCTTCGGCTTCATCAACATAGTCATCATCGCTATCATCTGGGTCCGAGTCGGTGTCGTCGATGATGATGTAGTCTTCCGGGCAAATCTCCTTGGGTTCTTCGTCTTCATCTACTGGTGTAGGGCCTCCCATAAATATCCCAATCTTCTTGATCAGATCATCATTCTTCTCCACCAATACTTCAATTTCTTCTTCATAATCTTCTCGTGTAGCCTTGAGTTCTTCCTCCAGTTCTTTGATTCTTGTCCTAGCCTTCTTCAGGTCTATCATGTCGGCGCACATCTGGTTCTCCCAGTGCTCATCTCGGCGCCCACAAATCTGGTAGATAGTATCCTTGAGATCATTGCGGTAGACTTCTCCAATGCGTCCCATGGCGATGTGAGCTGCCATGCTCTTTCCTAGACTCCAAGTTGGTGCATCAAAAGAAAACTCTATGGGCTTAGTGACTGGCATGAACGTCCTTCCTGGAACTTGAACTTGAATCATCCAGCGCTCTTCTTCAGGTAAAGTGGCGTTGTAGGTTCCGGTGAAGCTTGGTACTCCTATGTTCAGGTATCTAGTGACTTCCTTCAAGTGACGTCCAAAGGGTGTATCTTCATCCGGTTGCGTGAACTTGTTCCTTGCATCCGCCATCCTAAAGAGTAGAAAAGTTGAGAGGTCAGAAGAGAAGAGAGTGAATAGTGATCTAGGTCTTTAGCTTAGTGGTCGTGTCCTACAATCAGCGTGTGCTCTGATACCATCTCTGTAGCGACCAGACCTCAAACGGTATGATCTCTATGCTCAGGTGTCATCCCTGGATCAGTAATGCTGACACCACACAGTACTTGAAGGATTTATAATAGAGTAGCAATCACACACTTATTACATCGAGTGTCTCAATAAAGAACTTATTACAATAAATATGGCTTAAGGCCATCTAATAACGATAACACCGGAAGGCTTGGAAGATAAGTGAGTCCATCAACTCCAACGGCATCACTGAGTATAGAACCATGACCTAAAAACTCCTTAATCATCGTCTGAAAAGTCTGCAACATTAACGTTGCAGCCCGGAACGGGTCAGGACATGGAATATGCTGGCAAGGTAACACATAGAGAGTAATAGAATGAAACAGCTATACTATATGCATATTTGGCTGGTGAAAATCTCTATGGTTACAGTTTTGCGCAAAGCCAATTTTTCCCTACTGCAAAGGAATAAATTTTATTTAACTATCATGGTAGTTGTTAAACATTGAGAATGGTTGACAGCATCCTCAATCCCAATTAAGCATCATCATTAAACAAAACCCAACAAAATTAAATTTTAGAGTAACATGTTGAGATTCACATGATAATCCAAGTACTAGATACTCAAGATGTCCATAACCAGGGACACGGCTAACCATGATTAGTTTATACACTCTGCAGAGGTTTGCGCACTTTTCCCCACAAGACTCGATCGCCTCCGTTTGGTTTCTCGCACTACATGGTGTTTGAGAAGATGGATGACCGAGACACAGTCTTTCAGAAGTGCTAGCACCTTATGATGGATAGACCGTTACACCTACTTTCCCGTACATCTGCTAGTCTACCCTGTAAGAGTTCGCACGACTTAATCAACTATGCTAGAGCCCATAATAGCTTGTGGCTGCACACGGAAGTTTCTAGTATGAAAAATCTCATGATCCCTTTGGGCCTGGGTGGCGGTCCATAAAGAAAAACAGGCAATCCTGGAATACCCAGGTACCTCAATCCACCCAGATGTGTGTTTAAGTTGCCACCTTAGATAAACCATTAATTAACCAACTCACATCTGTCATGGATATCACTCACCCAATCCACGTCTACTAGCATAGCATGGCACAATAGGCAAACGTAGAAGTAACTCCCAAAGGTTTAATAATAAACAGGTAATAGGTACTACCTCAACTACTTCCCATCCCACAATTTAATTAGATCCTAATCATGCAATATTTGAGGATTGATCTAATGCAATAAAATTGGGTAGTAGGAGGTATGATCAAAGTGTTACTTGCCTTGCTGATGATCCGTGAAACCTAGAGATTTGAAGTAACAGGCGGCGCACTCCGGGTATTCTATCGCAGACAAACAAACAAGCATACAATAAGTATTCATCTAATGCGGGGGTAAAACTCAAATAAGAGATATAACCAGAAGGTTCAACTTAAAAACTCTGGTTTGCAAAAAGAATCAAATCAGACGAAGCAACGAAAGTCAAACGGCAAAAGAAACAGGCTTCATTTACTATTCTGGATCTAGGGCAATTTTGTTGGAAATATGCCCTAGAGGCAATAATAAATTGGTTATTATTATATTTCCTTGTTCATGATAATCCTTTATTATCCATGCTAGAATTGTATTGATAGGAAACTCAGATACATGTGTGGATACATAGACAACACCATGTCCCTAGTAAGCCACTAGTTGAGTAGCTCGTTGATCAATAGATGGTTACGGTTTCCTAACCATGGACATTGGATGTCGTTGATAACGGGATCACATCATTAGGAGAATGATGTGATGGACAAGACCCAATCCTAAGCATAGCACAAGATCGAGTAGTTCGCATGCTAAAGCTTTTCTAATGTCAAGTATCATTTCCTTAGACCATGAGATTGTGCAACTCCCGAATACCGTAGGAATACTTTGGGTGTGCCAAACGTCACAACGTAACTGGGTGGCTATAAAGGTACACTACAGGTATCTCCAAAAGTGTCTGTTGGGTTGGCACGAATCGAGACTGGGATTTGTCACTCCGTGTAAACGGAGAGGTATCTCTGGGCCCACTTGGTTGGACATCATCATAATGTGCACAATGTGACCAAGGAGTTGATCACGGGATGATGTGTTACGGAACGAGTAAAGAGACTTGCACGTAACGAGATTGAACAAGGTATCGGGATACGGACGATCGAATCTCGGGCAAGTATCGTACCACTAGACAAAGGGAATTGTATACGGGATTGATCGAATCCTCGACATCATGGTTCATCCGATGAGATCATCGTGGAACACGTGGGAACCAACATGGGTATCCAGATCCCGCTGTTGGTTATTAACCGGAGAACGTCTCGGTCATGTCTGCATGGCTCCCGAACCCGTAGGGTCTACACACTTAAGGTTCGATGACGCTAGGGTTATAAGGAATAGATATACGTGGTTACCGAATGTTGTTCGGAGTCCCGGATGATATCCCGGATGTCACGAGGAGTTCCAGAATGGTCCGGAGGTAAAGTTTTATATATGGGAAGTCCTGTTTTGGTCACCGGAAAGGTTTCGGGTTTTATCGGTAACGTACCGGGACCACCGGGAGGGTCCCGGGGGTCCACCAAGTGGGGCCACAAGCCCCGGAGGGCTGCATGGGCCAAGTGTGGGAGGGGACCAGCCCCAGGTGGGCTGGTGCACCCTCCACCAAGGCCCAAGGCGCCTCCAAGAGGGAAGGGGGCAAACCCTAGGGCAGATGGGCCCTAAGGCCCACCCCAGGTGCGCCTCCCCCTCTCCCCCTTGTGGCCGCCACCCAGATGGGATCTGGGGGCTGCCGCCACCCCTAGGGAGGGAACCCTAGGTGGGGGCGCAGCCCCTCCCCTTCCCCTATACATACTTGAGGTATTGGGCTGCCCAAGACACACGAGTTCCTCTCCTTCTTGGCGCAGCCCTACCCCTCTCCCTCCTCGTCTCTTGCGATGCTTGGCGAAGCCCTGCTGGAGTACCACGCTCCTCTACCACCACCACGCCGTTGTGCTACTGCTGGATGGAGTCTTCCTAAACCTCTCCCTCTCTCCTTGCTGGATCAAGGCATGGGAGACGTCACCGGGCTGTACGTGTGTTGAACCCGGAGGTGCCGTCCGTTCGGCACTAGGATCTCCGGTGATTTGGATCACGACGAGTACGACTCCTTCAACCCCGTTCTCTTGAACGCTTCTGCTTAGCGATCTACAAGGGTATGTAGATGCACTCTCCTTCCCCTCGTTGCTGGTTTCTCCATAGATAGATCTTGGTGACACGTAGGAAAATTTTGAATTTCTACTACGTTCCCCAACAGTGGCATCATGAGCCAGGTCTATGCGTAGTTTCTATGCACGAGTAGAACACAAAGTAGTTGTGGGCGTTGATTTTGTTCAATATGCTTACCGTTACTAGTCCAATCTTGATCCGGCGGCATTGTGGGATGAAGCGGCCCGGACCGACCTTACACGTACTCTTACATGAGACTGGTTCCACCGACTGACATGCACTAGTTGCATAAGGTGGCTAGCGGGTGTCTGTCTCTCCCACTTTAGTCGGATCGGATTCGATGAAAAGGGTCCTTATGAAGGGTAAATAGCAATTGGCATATCACGTTGTGGTTTTTGCGTAGGTAAGAAACGTTCTTGCTAGAAACCCATAGCAGCCACGTAAAACATGCAAACAACAATTAGAGGACGTCTAACTTGTTTTTGCAGGGTATGCTATGTGATGTGATATGGCCAAAGGATGTGATGAATGATATATGTGATGTATGAGATGATCATGTTCTTGTAATAGGAATCACGACTTGCATGTCGATGAGTATGACAGCCGGCAGGGGCCATAGGAGTTGTCTTAATTTATTTATGACCTGCGTGTCAACATAAACGTCATGTAATTACTTTACTTTATTGCTAACCGTTAGCTATAGTAGTAGAAGTAATAGTTGGCGAGACAACTTCATGAAGACACGATGATGGAGATCATGATGATGGAGATCATGGTGTCATGCCGGTGACGATGATGATCAAGGAGCCCCGAAGATGGAGATCAAAAAGGAGCAATATGATATTGGCCATATCATGTCACTATTTGATTGCATGTGATGTTTATCATGTTTATACATCTTATTTGCTTTGAACGACGGTAGTAAATAAGATGATCCGTCATTAAAATTTCAAGAAAGTGTTTCCCCTAACTGTGCACCATAGCGAAGGTTCGTTGTTTCGAAGCACCACGTGATGATCGGGTGTGATAGATTCTTACGTTCGAATACAACGGGTGTTGATGAGCCTAGCATGTATAGACATGGCCTCGGAACACATGCAAAACACTTAGGTTGACTTGACAAGCCTAGCATGTACATACATGGCCTCGGAACACAAGAGACCGAAAGGTCGAGCATGAGTCGTATGGTAGATACGATCAACATGAAGATGTTCACCGATGATGACTAGTCCGTCTCACGTGATGATCGGACACGGCCTAGTTGAATCGGATCATGTAATCACTTAGATGACTAGAGGGAGGTCTATCTGAGTGGGAGTTCATAAGATGAACTTAATTATCCTAAACATAGTCAAAAGGTATTCGCAAATTATGTCGTGGCTTGCGCTTTAGTTCTACTGTTTAGATATGTTCCTAGAGAAAATTTAGTTGAAAGTTGATAGTAGCAATTATGCGGACTTGGTCCGTAAACTGAGGATTGTCCTCATTGCTTCATAGAAGGCTTATGTCCTTAATGCACCGCTCAGTGTGCTGAACCTCGAACGTCGTCTGTGGATGTTGCAAACATCTGACATACACATTTTGATAACTACGTGATAGTTCAGTTAAACGGTTTAGAGTTGAGGCACCGAAGACGTTTTGAAACGTCGCGAAACATATGAGATGTTTCGAGGGCTGAAATTGGGATTTCAGGCTCGTGCCCACGTCAAGAGGTATAAGACCTCCGACGATTTTCTTAGCCTACAAACTAAGGGAGAAAAGCTCAATCGTTGAGCTTGTGCTCAGATTGTCTGAGTACAACAATCATTTGAATCGAGTGGGAGTTGATCTTCCAGATGAGATAGTGATGTTTCTCCGAAGTCATTACCACCAAGCTGCTAGAGCTTCGTGATGAACTATAATATATCAGGGACATTTATGATGATCCTTGAGATATTCGCGATGTTTGACACCACAAAAGTAGAAATCAAGAAGGAGCATCAATTGTTGATGGTTGGTGAAACCTCTAGTTTCAAGAAGGGCAAGGGCAAAAAGGGATGCTTCATGAAACGGCAAATCAGCTACTGATCTAGTGAAGAAACCCAAGGTTGAACCCAAACCTGAGACTAAGTGCTTCTGTAATAAGGGGAACAGCCACTGGAGCAGAATTACCCTAGATACTTGGTAGATGAGAAGGCTGGCAAGGTCGATAGAAGTATATTGGATGCACATTGTGTTAATGTGTACTTTACTAGTACTCCTAGTAGCACCATGGTATTAGATACCGGTTCGGTTGCTAAATGTTAGTAAACTCGAAATAAAAGGCTGCGGAGTAAACGGAGACTAGCTAAAGCTGAGCTGGCAATATGTGTTGAAAGTTTTTCCAAGCTTGATGTGATCAAGCATCGCACGCTCCCTCTACCATCGAGATTGGTGTTTGCATTGAGCATAGACATGATTGGATTATGTCTATCGCAATACGGTTATTCATTTAAGGAGAACAATGGTTACTCTGTTTATTTGAATAATACTTCAATGGTCTTGCACCTAAAATGAATGGTTTGTTGAATCTCGATCGTAGTGATGCACATGTTCATGCCAAAAGATATAAGATAGTAATGATAGTACCACCAACTTGTGGCACTGCCACGTAAGTCATGTCGGTATAAAACGCATGAAGAAGCTCCATGTTGATGGATCTTTGGGCTCACTCGTTTTGAAGAGTTTGAGACATGCGAACCATGTCTATTGGTGTATATGCATGAAGAAACTCCATGCAAATGGACCGTTTGGACTCACATGGTTTTGAATCACTTGAGACATGCAAATCATACCACATGGGCAAGATGACTGAAAGCCTCGTTTTCAGTAAAATGGAACTAGAAAGCAACTTGCTGGAAGTAATACATTTTGATGTGTGCAGTCCAATGAGTGTTGAGGCGTGCAGTGGATATCGTTATGTTCTTACTTCACAGATGATTTGAGTAGATGTTGAGTATATTTAGTTGATGAATCACGAGTCTGAATTATTGAAAGGTTCAAGTAATTTCAGGGTGAAGTTGAAAGATCATCGTGACAAGAGGATAAAAGATCTATGATATGATCATAGAGATGAATATCTGAATTACGAGTTTGGCACAGAATTAAGACATTGTGGAAATTGTTTCACAACTAATACAGCCTGGAACACCATAGTGTGATAGTGTGTCCGAACATCATAACTGCACCCTATTGGATATGATGCATACCATGATGTCTCTTATCGAATTACCATGATATTTTATGGGTTAGGCATTAGAGACAACCACATTCACTTTAAATAGGGCACCACATAATTCCGATGAGATGACACCGTATGAACTATGGTTTAGAGAAACCTAAGCTGTCATTTCTTAAAAGTTTGGGGCTGCGACGCTTATGTGAAAAAGTTTTAGGCTGATAAGCTCGAACCCAAAGCGGATAAATGCATCTTCATAGGACACCCAAAACAGTTGGGTATACCTCCTGTCTGAGATCCGAAAGCAATAAGGGATTGTTTCTATAATCGGGTCTTTTCTCAAGGAAAAGTTTCTCTCGAAGGAATTGAGTGGGAGGATGGTGGAGACTTGATAAGGTTATTGAACCGTCACTTCAACTAGTGTATAGCAGGGCACAAAGAGTTGTTCCTGTGGCACCTACACCAATTGAAGTGGAAGCTTATGATATTGATCATGAGACTTCGGATCAAGTCACTCCCAAACCTCGTAGGATGACAAGGATGCGTACTACTTCAGAGTGGTACGTAATCCTGTCTTGGAAGTCATGTTGCTAGACAACAATGAACCTACGAGCTATGGAGAAGCGATGGTGGGCCCGAATTCCGATAAATGGCTCGAGGCCATAAAATCCGAGAGAGGATCCATGCATGAAAACAAAGTGTAGACTTTGGCAGAACGGCTCGATGGTCGTAAGGCTGTTGAGTACAGATGGATTTTTAAAAGGAAGACGGACAATGATGGTAAATGTCACCATTAAGAAAGCTCGACTTGTTGTTAAGATGTTTTCCGACAAGTTCAAGGAGTTGACTACGATGAGACTTTCTCACTCGTAGCGATGCTAAGAGTCTGTTGGAATTATATTAGCATTATTTATGAAATCTTGCAGATAGGATGTCAAACATTGTTTCCTCGACGATTTTCTTGAGGAAAGGTTGTATGTGATACAACCAGAAGGTTTTGTCAATCCTGAAAGATGCTAATAAGTATGCAAAGCTCCAACAATCCTTCTAAGGACTGGAGTAAGCATCTCGGAGTTGGAATGTATGCTTTGATGAGATGATCAAAGGTTTTGGGTGTATACAAAGTTTATGAGAAACTTGTATTTCCAAAGAAGTGAGTGGGAGCACTATAGAATTTCTGATGAATATATGTTGTTGACATATTGTTGATCAGAAATGACGTAGAATTTCTGGAAAGCATATAGGGTTATTTGGAAAGTGTTTTTCAATGGAAAGCCTGGATTAAGCTACTTGAACATTGAGCATCAAGATCTATAAGGATAGATCAAAAACGCTTAATGGTACTTTCAAATGAGCACATACCTTGACATGATCTTGAAGGTGTTCAAGATGGATCAGTCAAAGAAGGAGTTCTTGCCTGAGTTGTAAGGTATGAAGTTAAGACTTAAAGCTCGACCATGGCAGAAGAAAGAGGAAGGACGAAGGTCGTCCCCTATGCTTTTGTCATAGGCTCTATACGGTATGCCGTGCTGAGTACCGCACCTGATGTGTGCCTTGCCACATATCTGGCAAGAGGCAAGGTAATCTAGGAGTAGATCACCAGATAGCGGTCTAAATTATCCTTAGAGGAATAAGGATATATTTCTCGGTTATGGAGGTGATAAAGAGTTCGACATAAAGAGTTACGTCGATGCAAGCTTAACACCTATCCGGATAGCTCTGAGTAAAGATACCGGATACGTGTAATGGAGCAACAATTTAGAATAGCTCCAAGTAGAGCAGTTATTTGAAATGGCTCCAAATGTAGCATAGTAGTTGCATCTACAAGATGACATAGAAATTTGCGAAGTACATATGGATCTGAATGCTGCAGACCCATTGACTGAAACCTCTCTCACAAGCATAACATGATCAAACGCAGAACTCTTGGGTGTTAGTCACATGGGGATGTGACCTTGAGTGTTAATGACATATCGATGTGAACTGGATTATTGACTCTAGTGCAAGTGGGAGACTGTTGGAAATATGCCCTAGAGGCAATAATAAATTGGTTATTATTATATTTGCTTGTTCATGATAATCGTTTATTATCCATGCTAGAATTGTATTGATAGGAAACTCAGATACATGTGTGGATACATAGACAACACCATGTCCCTAGTAAGCCTCTAGTTGACTAGCTCGTTGATCAATAGATGGGTACGGTTTCCTGACCATGGACATTGGATGTCGTTGATAACGGGATCACATCATTAGGAGAATGATGTGATGGACAAGACCCAATCCTAAGCATAGCACAAGATCGAGTAGTTCGCATGCTAAAGCTTTTCTAATGTCAAGTATCATTTCCTTAGACCATGAGATTGTGCAATTCCCGGATACCGTAGGAATACTTTGGGTGTGCCAAACATCACAACGTAACTGGGTGGCTATAAAGGTACACTATAGGTATCTCCGAAAGTGTCTGTTGGGTTGGCACGAATCGAGACTGGGATTTGTCACTCCGTGTAAACGGAGAGGTATCTCTGGGCCCACTCGGTAGGACATCATCATAATGTGCACAATGTGACCAAGGAGTTGATCACGGGATGATGTGTTACAGAACGAGTAAAGAGACTTGCCGGTAACGAGATTGAACAAGGTATCGGGATACCGACGATCGAATCTCGGGCAAGTATCGTACCACTAGACAAAGGGAATTGTATACGGGATTGATCGAATCCTCGACATCGTGGTTCATTCGATGAGATCATCATGGAACATGTGGGAACCAACATGGGTATCCAGATCCCGCTGTTGGTTATTAACCGGAGAACGTCTCGGTCATGTCTGCATGGCTCCCAAACCCGTAGGGTCTACACACTTAAGGTTCGATGACGCTAGGGTTATAAGGAATAGATATACGTGGTTACCGAATGTTTTTCGGAGTCCCGGATGATATCCCGGACGTCACGAGGAGTTCCAGAATGGTCCGGAGGTAAAGTTTTATATATGGGAAGTCCTGTTTTGGTCACCGGAAAGGTTTCGGGTTTTATCGGTAACGTACCGGGACCACCAGGAGGGTCCCGGGGGTCCACCAAGTGGGGCCACAAGCCCTGGAGGGCTGCATGGGCCAAGTGTGGGAGGGGACCAGCCCCAGGTGGGCTGGTGCGCCCCCCCCCCACCAAGGCCCAAGGCGCCTCCAAGTGGGAAGGGGGGCAAACCCTAGGGCAGATGGGCCCTAAGGCCCACCCCAGGTGCGCCTCCCCCTCTCCCCCTTGTGGCCGCCACCCAGATGGGATCTGGGGGCTGCCGCCACCCCTAGGGAAGGAACCCTAGCTGGGTGCGCAGCCCCTCCCCTTCCCCTATATATACTTGAGGTATTGGGCTGCCCAAGACACACGAGTTCCTCTCCTTCTTGGCGCAGCCCTACCCCTCTCCCTCCTCGTCTCTTGCGATGCTTGGCGAAGCCCTGCTGGAGTACCATGCTCCTCCACCACCACCACGCTGTTGTGCTGCTGCTGGATGGAGTCTTCCTCAACCTCTCCCTCTCTCCTTGCTGGATCAAGGCATGGGAGACGTCACCGGGCTGTACGTGTGTTGAACGCGGAGGTGCCGTCCGTTCTGCACTAGGATCTCCGGTGATTTGGATCACGACGAGTACGACTCCTTCAACCCCGTTCTCTTGAACGCTTCCGCTTAGCGATCTACAAGTGTATGTAGATGCACTCTCCTTCCCCTCGTTGCTGGTTTCTCTATAGATAGATCTTGGTGACACATAGGAAAATTTTGAATTTCTGCTACGTTCCCCAACAAATGTTTACAGTGGCAAAAACTTGTTTAAGTTGGTTAAACGGATAGAGGGTTTCGAGACGAAACTCCAGGCGCTTGAATCGCCTGATTCCGATAAACGAGTGAAAAGTTATACTAAAACGAAAATCGGATCAGGAATCGCGATCAGAAAAATCGCGGATTTAATCCGAGAAAAAGAAAAACGACGAACGTTCGCTAGAACGAACGAACGGACGAACGCTCGCTAATTAAATAAATCAGAAAAACCGATCTATTGAAAAAGACCAAAACTAAAAAAATGACAAAACCGTCGAAAAAACCGAACGGTTTTCTAAAAAACCGGCGTCTAAAAAAAATCTGTCGACAACTCCGGCGAGATTCCGGCGGTGGCGGCGGCGCGGGGCGGTCGGCGGCGGCGGCGACGACGGCGCGGGCAGCGGCGGTGCTACGGTTTGGGCGGCGGCGACGGCTCGGTGGGCTGTGGGGGTCGGGTGCCCCGGCTTATAAAGGCCGGCCCCGGAGGAGTCCGGGCCTAACACGGCCCGTAGGTCGGTTTCATTTTTTTTAAATTATTCCGCACAGAAAAACAAAAAAAAATACTAAACGGACTCCAAAAATCCCGAAATAAATTTTACCGGGCTTCTAAAATCAAGCCGCACCAGGTGAACATTTATTTGGGGCCTAAATGCAATTATGAAAAACGCACATTTTTCCTAAATTCAAATAAAATAACGAAAAACTCCGAAATAAAATCTTATTTGATTTTATTATTAAATCCTCAATATTTCTTTATTTTGGGAAAGTCATTTTATTCCCTCTCTCATATTTTTGTAATAGAAATAATTGATGATAAAATAATTAAAATCAAATGATCCTATTCTCAGAATTTGAGAAAACTCAAATATGAAAATAACTAAATCCCCAACTCTCTCCATGGGTCCTTGAGTTGCATAGAATTTCTAGGATCAAAACCAAATGCAAATAAAATATGATATGCAATGATGATCTAATGTATAACATTCCAAATTGAAAGTTTGGGATGTTACACCTGACACCCCGCCTCATGAGGAGGGCGACCCTGAAGTGTCGTCGCGGAGGGTATCTCCTGATCCGCCAAGGCCAGAGGATAACCCTTTAGCTACCCGAAATCCTTAGTATCCGGCTCCAAAGGAGAGCGACAGCAAGAGTCCGGGACCGTACCGTGTGCGGTCGAACGCACTGAAGGAGCTTCTGGGGCAAGCGGCTGTCTCAGAAGCGCATCGTACGCTAATGGGTACAGTAATTGAAAAGATTACATCCGCTGAAACAGGATTGCATGAAGCTTTTATGAGTCTGCTGAAAGGCTTTGAGGTACGTGAAATAGTGTATGTTTTTGATAGTATCGCACATGTTAGGTGTGCCCTATGCAGATAGTAGCCCCTGAGACTCTGGTTGTCGTCGAGAACGGTGGCAAACTGAGGATCATAGTCCCAGGTGAGGGAGTCCTGGATTAGGGGGTGTCCGGATGGCCGGACTATACCTTCAGCCGGACTCCTGGACTATGAAGATACAAGATTGAAGACTTCGTCCCATGTCCGGAAGGGACTTTCCTTGGCGTGGAAGGCAAGCTTGGCGATACGGATATGTAGATCTCCTACCATTGTAACCGACTTTGTGTAACCCTAACCCTCTTCAGTGTCTATATAAACCAAAGGGTTTTAGTCCGTAGGACAACATACAGAACAACAATCATACCATCGGCTAGCTTCTAGGGTTTAGCCTCTCCGATCTCGTGGTAGATCTACTCTTGTACTACCCATATCATCAATATTAATCAAGCAGGACGTAGGGTTTTACCTCCATCAAGAGGGCCCGAACCTGGGTAAAACTTCGTGTCCCTTGCCTCCTGTTACCATCCGGCCTAGACGCATAGTTCGGGACCCCCTACCCGAGATCCGCCGGTTTTGACACCAACATTGGTGCTTTCACTGAGAGTTCCTCTATGTCATCGCCGCTAGGCTTGATGGCTCCTACGATCATCAATAGCGATGCAGTCCAGGGTGAGACCTTCCTCCCCGGACAGATCTTCGTCTTCGGTGGCTTCGCACTGCGGGCCAATTCACTTGGCCATCTGGAGCAGATAGAAAACTATGCCCCTGGCCGTCAGGTCAGATTTGGAAGTTTAAACTACACGGCTGACATTCGCGGGGACTTGATCTTTGACGGATTCGAGCCACTGCCGAGCGCGCCGCACTGTCACGACGAGCATGATCTAGCTCTGCCGCCGAATAGTGCCCTGGAGGCCGCACCCGCATCGGCTTCAGCCCTTAATTCGGAGCCAACTACGCCGATCGAGGATTGGTGGTTGGACGCTGCCTCGGGGGCTGCGATCCCAACAGCGATCGAGCCGAACACCAGCCCCGCACTCCACGAGACTCATGACTCCAAGGAGCCGGACTCCTCTCCGGACTCCGAACCCTCCGCGCCCCTGCCGATCGAATCCGATTGGGCGCCGATCATGGAGTTTACTACCGCGGACATCTTTTTGCACTCGCCTTTCGGCGATATTCTGAAGACACTAAAGTCTCTCTCTTTATCAGGAGAGCCCTGGCCGGACTACGGTCAGCAAGGTTGGGATACGGACGATGAAGAAATTCAAAGCCCACCCACCACCCACTTTGTAGCCACTGTCGATGATTTAACCAACATGCTCGACTTCGACTCCGAAGACATGGACGGTATGGATGCCGATGAAAGAGACGATGAAGAACCAGCGCCTATTGGGCCCTGGAAAGCCACCTCGTCATATGACGTATACATGGTGGACGCACCAAAAGATGACGACGAGGAGCGGAAGGACGCACCGAAGGCTTGTTCCATCGAAAAGCAGTCAAAGCGGCGACGCAAGCGCCGCCCCAAATCCCGCCTCGACAGAAATAACGATCACACATACCCAGTGCTGGAGCAGGGCGAACCGCTGCTGGACAACGGCAATCCGGATAATCAAACCGAACAAACAAATTCTATCAAGGATAATGGTTCGGACGACATAACGCCGGACAGGCACCCGGAGCAGCAGAATGCCCGTAAAAGGCTTGTTGCCACCGTGAGGAGTCTTAAAAAGCAGAAGCAAAGGCTCAAGGCTGCACAAGACACACTCCAAATCAGATGGAGTAAAATACTCAACGCAACAGCGAGGTATGGCGACAATCGCCCCTCCAAGAGCTACCCAAAGCGGAAGCTGCTACCTGGATTCGATGAGGAGGCCTCAGACCCCCCCCCCCAACCAAATATCAAAGCAGCCACCTGGCCGGATAGACGACCCCTCTACCAACACAAAGCGGCATACAACGCCACTCACAATACAACAAGCGACCCATGCGAGGGCTCGCACCCAAAGGACGGCGCAACAAGATCCATCTATGGACCACGCAAGCGCGCCCTAGCATATAATGCAACACAACAAACATCCGAACAACACGGTACACCCAGCTACAGGGGTGCCGCACACCCCCTATGTTTCACCGATGAGGTGCTGGACCATGAATTTCCAAAGGGATTCAAACCCGTAAACATAGAGACATACGACGGAACAACAGACCCTGGGGTCTGGATTGAGGACTACATCCTTCATATCCATATGGCTCGAGGAGATGATCTCCACGCCATCAAGTACTTACCCCTCAAGCTCAAAGGGTCAGCTTTTCAAGGGACTTATGTCCGAAAGCTCCATTGGAAGTTGGGAAGAGCTCGAAGACGCCTTTCGGGCAAATTTTCAAGGGACTTATGTCCGACCTCTGGATGCGGACGATTTGAGTCATATAACTCAACAGCCCGGAGAGTCAGCCCGAAAGCTTTGGAACAGGTTTCTTACTAAAAAGAACCAGATTGTTGACTGTCCGAACGCCGAAGCCTTGGCAGCTTTTAAGCATAGCGTCCGTGACGAATGGCTCGCCAGACACCTCGGCCAAAATAAGCCGAGAACGATGGCCGCATTAACAAGCCTCATGACTCGCTTTTGCGCAGGTGAGGACAGCTGGCTAGCCAGATGCAGCACCAGCGACCCCAGTACATCTGAAGTTAGAGATGGAAACGGGAAATCACGGCGCAACAGTAATAACAAACACCGGAATAAAGAAGACAGCACGAAGGGCACGGCAGTAAACGCCGGATTCAAAAGCTCTCGGCCAGGTCAAAAGCCGCCCTCTAAAGGCACCAAGGATGAACTGTCCAGCCTCAACAAAATTCTGGACCAAGTATGTCAGATCCATAGTACCCTTGGTAAACCTGCTAATCATACCCACAGAGAATGTTGGGTCTTCAAGCAGTCCAGCAAGCTCAACACCGTACACAAGGGGGAGGATACACCAAGTGAAGACGAGGATGAGCCTCCCAAGCAAGACACTGGGGAACAAAAGAAATTTCCACCAGAAGTCAAAACAGTAAACATGTTACACGTGATCAAGGGAAAAAACAACGCGGCACTCCCAAGAAAATATACCCAACTGCCTGTCACCGCGAAGTCCTGCCACTGGTCGTCTCAACCGATCACTTTCGACCATCGCGATTACTCAGCAAGTATCCGACACGCAGGATGGGCTGCCCTGGTCTTAGACCCAGTAATTGGCGGATATCACTTCACACGAGTCTTGATGGACGGTGGAAGCAATCTAAACCTAATATATCAGGATACAATCCGCGGGATGGGGTTAGACCCAACAAAAATTCGCCATAGCAATACTACCTTTAAAGGAGTAACGCCAGGCCCAGGGGCTCGTTGTACGGGCTCCCTCCTACTACAAGTTATATTCGGCTCCCCCGATAACTTCCGTCGCGAGCATTTAACCTTCCACATCGCTCCGTTCCAAAGTGGCTATCAAGCATTGCTCGGACGGGAAGCTCTCGCTCGCTTTAATGCAATACCACACTACGCCTCCCTCACACTCAATATGCCCGGTCCACGTGGCATCATTTTAGTGAACAGAAACATCAAGCGATCTCTGCGCGCCGAAGAGAGTGCGGCTGCCTTGGCAGCCGCACACTAAAGGCGACCGGACCAGCGAAAGCATCCAATAGGTCGTCAAGACCTCAGACACGACTAATCAAGTCCGGCGCCGCTATTTACACCGAATAAATGGTCAAATCCCTATTTTTCAATACAAGGGGCTCAACGCGCGCAGTCAAGTGGCAATTTCTTCTCATCTTGAATTATACATGGTTTCTTTAAAAACTATCTTTTTGCACGACAACTTTTTCACCTAAATTCCTCTCTTTTACAGACGATCATCGTGCTACACCCATCCAGGATACGGCACAACAGAGACACAGGCACAGACGTGCAGCAGGGACCCGCTCCAAGGATTCTTTTTAGATTAAGACCCTGCGTAAACCTTTTTTACTGTCTCTTGTTGATACGTATCCACCGTTGAGAAGGATGCTGACGTCTTGGCATGTGGCCACGCCAGAACAATGCACGTACCTGGACACAAGGGGCTTCTTACAAAGGTCATTATTTAGGCCCGGTTTATACCACAAAGACCGAATACCTTAGGGAGTGTTCGGCGTCGCGAGTTTGGCCCTATATGCATCAGCTCCGAATCATTGTCTTTGGTCAAATGTTGGGTTTGCCCGGCTCTTGTGTTTTGGTGCCTTACGTTCCGCTTTACCGGCTAAGGTAGCACCAGGAGAACTACTGCGATTGTGCCCTGGTTCATCCGGATGAGCACCTCAGTAGAGAAAGCCGAAAACTGACTGTCATGATATAGCGTGAGACTGGTCAACCACTCGATGACCTATTTGAATGTTAGAATTCCTCCGCCTTAACGAAGGGCCGTTTTCCGGCCAGGCATGTACGCACCCCGGGATCGGGAGAGTGCGGAGCCACCAGGGGCTATCTAGTAGCCCCATTGTCAAACTCCTATGGCTAAGTGAAAGTGCTAAAGCATTATAGTTCGGTTGCCTCGCTCGCTCTGCTATCACCTCCTTAATAGGACCAAGACGTTGGGTTAAGTGTGAACGCATGTTTTTTGCGAGCACCTCCGCATTATATGCGTGGGGGTTGAAGCCGACGGCTGCAATCTTTCAGGTTATACACATGTATACATAAACGGCCGCCCAGGAGGCATCATATTACTTCCAGGCAAAAGTATAAAAATAGCCTTATAAAAATTTATAAAAGCATTTCGCTTACAATGAGATTACATATCACTCAAACATAATATCGTTTGAGCACTGGGTCTCTATCAAACGAGCACCCTCAAGAACTTCTTCAAAGTAGTGCTCAGCAGCCATTCGACCTATGGCCGAATCCCCACTGCAACAGTGGTAGCATCCATCTCCGCCCAGTATGCTTTAACACGGGCAAAGGCCATCCGTGAGCCCTCTATGCACGCCGACCTCTTCATCGCATTAATGCGCGGCACCACGTCAAGGAACTGCTGCACCAAGCTGAAATAGCTGTTCGGTTTTGGCCTTTCCAGCCATAGCTGATCCACAACAGACCTCATGGCGAGTCTGGACAACCTATTTAGTTCAGCACATTCAGCTAATTGGTCAGTCAATGAAAGCGGATGCTAGGGAGAATGGAATTGTGTCCAAAATAGCTGGTCCACTTCACGGTCCGTCTGACCCTGGAAGTACTTGGCCGCATCGGCAGCGCTCGCCGCCAAATCCATATACACATCCTCCGAACTCCACAGCCGATCCAGAGAGGCATACCGTGGATCTCCGAACTTCCTCCGCAACATAAAGGATTTCCCAGCTACAATATCCCTGGCTTCCCGCAGCTCCTCCTTCTTCGCCCTCATAGCAGAGCGGATGTCTTTTCTCGTCGCAGCAGCCTTCTCAAGGTCCGATGCCTTCGCTAGGTTTTCCTTTTCAAGAACCCGGCAACGGTCGGCGGCGGCTTTTAATTCTATGGCCATCTTGGCCATCTTATCTTGGCTCTCGCCATGCGCGGCCTTCTCGGCTTTCAACTCTCCGGCCGCCTTCAAAGCAGCCGCATTACCAAACCTCGCTTGTTCCTTGGCTCGGGCAAGTTCTACCCGCAAAGCTTCAAAAGTGGCAGCTCCATCTACAGTCACAACATATTAAAGATACTGGCATCATGCTGCTCTTACTATGTGGCGTTTACCAGATAATGACACTTACCTGTGCCTTGTCAAGCCTTTCGTTAACAAGCTCGATGTTGGCGTCTGCTGCATCCAACTGCCGTTTTAAATGGGCAAACTCGCTAGTCCAGCTAGCCACCGGAGCTTCCATCACCTGCACATAGAGGCAGTATGGTTATTACCTAGGAATATGATCCTCTGTTCGTCGTCGTTTCTGACGACAACCAGAGTCTCAGGGGCTACTATCTACACAGGGCACACCTAGCATGTGCAGGACTATCATACATTATTTTACGTACCTCAAAGCCTGTCAGTAGACTCATAAAAGCTTCATGCAATCCGCTTTCGGTGGATGAGATTCTCTCCATCACCGTATTCATCAGTACACGGTGTTCATCTGAGATGGCCGCTCGCCCCACCAACTCCCTCAGAACATCCGATCACACACCAGACGGTGCCGGACTCTTTTGTCCGCTCTCTTCGGGAGCCGGACACTGGGAGCTTCGGGGGTCAATGGGATTATCTTCTGGCCTCACCAGACTCGGAGAGGCCCTCCGCGACGACACTTTGGGGTCGCCCGCTTCCGGAGCGGAGGAGTCTGGAGGAGGTGTTTTGCTCTCCATCATCTCTAGAAGAAGATCCCCCAAAGACGAGCTCATTTGAGAGGGGCTAAGGCCCGAACTGCAAAGATATATGTGGTGGTTATTTTCTCAGAAGAAAAAGATGGCATACCTGTACTATTAAAGTATTTCAGGTCACTTACGACTCGCTGGAGAATTGATCCCCCCGCGGACTTTGTGCGGCAAAAGCACCCCCCAAGGTAGGACCCTCTGTGGGAGACTTCTTCTCCCGTTTGGAAGCTTCAGCTTCCGAATCCCCGGGCGCAGTCCTTTTCCTCCTCCGGTCGTCTTCCTACATGGAGACGCTCGCTCCCTCGCTTAGAATGGGCAGCGTTGGGGGCCCGCGTCCGCCCGTATTATCCTCCCCAGTATCTTCCTTCAAGGGCTCCGGGCGAGGTGCGACCTGGAGCATCTTTTCCAATACCGGATTTTCCAAACCCTCAGGGAGGGGGGCCGAACACCGAATCAACTTCGCCTTTGTTAGCCAGTCCTGGTCAGAAAGCGAACTCTCAGAAATAACTTCGTAACAAATGAGAGATAGTATGTTCGGCCGGAAGATTCCTTACCTGTTCGGTGGCGCGGTTACTGCTCAGGCCCACGTCCTCGGTGATTTCCGGACACTCTACCTGAGGTCCGAAGAATGACTTGTACATCTCCTCATGCGTTAGGCCGAGGAAATTTTGAATGACACGCGGTCCCTTGGGATTGAACTCCCACAAGTGAAGGGGCCGGCGTTTGCAAGGCTGGACTTGACGAACCAGCATAACTTGTATTACCGCAACCAAACTAAAATCTCCATTGAAGAGATATCGAATGCGGCTTTGCAGTATAGGCACGTCCTTGGCTGGACCCCAGCTCAGACCTCTGCTGATCCATGACATCAGTTGTGGTGGAGGGCCCGAGCGGAAAATAGGGGCGGCCGCCCACTTGGCACTTCTAGGAGCCGTGATGTAGAACCACTCCTGTTGCCACAATTCAGACACCTCTGGAATGGAACCTTTGGGCCATGGAGCTCCCGTCATCTTGCATATTGAGGCACCTCCACACGCTGCATGTTGCCCCTCGATCATCTTCGGCTTTACTTCAAAGGTCTTGAGCCACAGGCAAAAGTGAGGGGTAACCCGGAGGAAGGCCTTACACACGACAATAAATGTCATGATATGAAGAAAGGAGTCCGGAGCTAGATCATGGAAATCTAGCCCGTAATAAAACATCAAACCCCTGACAAAAAGATCTAGAGCAAGGCCTAGACCTCGGAGGAAGTGGGAGACGAACACGACGTTCTCGTTGGGTTCGGGGGAGGGGACGGCCTGCCCTCGGGCAGGCAGTCGATGCAAAACCTCGGCGGTCAGATATCTGGCCTCCCTCAACTTTTTGATGTCTTCTTCCGTGATGGAGGAAGGCACCCATCGGCCTTGAAGGCTAGATCCGGACATGATTGAAGGTTCGGAACACCTGACCTGAACTTCGGGTGTTTGAGCTTGAGGTGGGGGAAGGATTCGATTGAGCACGGGAGGGAAAAAATAAAAGCCTTGTCCCTTTATAAAGAGGGTGAATATCAAGCGTCCTCTCCATGGCCGTTTGGACTTGCCTATAGTCTAGGAGTCCTAGAAGCGGTTGGGTTACCCACGCCCGTATTGATGAGAATCTCGGAATAAGGGGACACGATCTCTGCTTCGACAAGACGTGCCAAGGAAACCGCCTCGCATGACACGCTGAGGTGGGACAATAAAACGATTCGAATAAAGGCTTGGCCGTGGTGCGATGTCACACTACGGAATACGTCAGCAGATTAGATTTTTGTAAATATTATTCTCTCTATGGCAATATGTGGAAACTTATTTTGCAGAGCCGGACACTATCTTTGTGTTCAAAATCTTCTATGAAGTACTTGGAGGAGGAACCCGCCTTGCAATGCCGAAGACAATCTGCGCGCCGGACTCTTCGTCATTGAAGCCTGGTTCAGGGGCTACTAAGGGAGTCCTGGATTAGGGGGTGTCCGGATGGCCAGACTATACCTTCAGCCGGACTCCTGGACTATGAAGATACAAGATTGAAGACTTCGTCCCGTGTCCGGAAGGGACTTCCCTTGGCGTGGAAGGCAAGCTTGGCGATACGGATATGTAGATCTCCTACCATTGTAACCGACTTTGTGTAACCCTAACCCTCTCCGATGTCTATATAAACCAGAGGGTTTTAGTCCGTAGGACAACATACAGAACAACAATCATACCATAGGCTAGCTTCTAGGGTTTAGCCTCTCCGATCTCGTGGTAGATCTACTCTTGTACTACCCATATCATCAATATTAATCAAGCAGGACATAGGGTTTTACCTCCATCAAGAGGGCCCGAACCTGGGTAAAACTTCGTGTCCCTTGCCTCCTGTTACCATCCGGCCTAGACGCACAGTTCGGGACCCCCTACCCGAGATCCGCCGGTTTTGACACCGACACCAGGTAATAACCCAACTGCCTTTATGTGCAGGTGGCTGAGGCCCCGGTGGCTAGCCGGACTGATGGGTTTACCGAGCTAAAGCGGCAACTTGATGCGGCCAATGCCGATATCGTGCTTGTCAACCAGCGGCTTGACGATGCGCAGGGTAAGTGATTTCTCTGGTGATCGTCACATAATAAGAGGAGCATGATGCCAGTATCTTTAATATGTTGTGACTGCAGATGGAGCTGCCACCGTGGAGACCCTTCGGGCGGAGCTTACCCGAGCCAAGGAAAAAGCAAGGAGTAGCAATGCGGCCGCTCTAAAGGCGGTCGAAGAGTTGAGGGCCGAACAGGCCGCTCATTGCCAGCGCAAGGAAAGAATAGCCGAAATGGCTGTAGAGTTGAAAGATGTCGCTGACCGTTACCAGCTTCTTGAAAAAGAAAGCCGAGCAAGGGCGACGGACCTAGAGAAGGCCCTGGTAGCTGCCAAGGAAGCCCATTCCAAAATTAGAGCGACGAAGGAGGAGCTGCATCAAGCTGCGGATATTGTGTCTGGGAAGCCCTTCTTGTTGCAGACTAAGTTCAGAGATCCGAAGTATGCTCCTCTTGACCAACTATGGAGTTCTGCGGACGCCTACGTGGATTTGGCTGCAAGTGCTGCTGATGCGGCCGAGTACTTCAAGGATCAAAAGGATCACGAAGTGGAAAAGCTTTTCTGGTCACAATTTCATGCTCCAGTCCGTCCGCTGCTGTTGAATGAGCGAATGGCCGAGTGGGCTGAGCTCCATAGGTTGTCCGGACTTGCCATGACGTCTGTTGTGGATCATCTGTGGCTGGGAGGGCCAAGGACGAATAGCTACTTTAGTTTAGTGCAACAATTCCTTGGTGCTGTGCCGCGCATCGATGCTATAAAAGAGATCGGCGTGCATAGAGGGTGCGCGGATGGCCTTTGCCCGTGTCAAGACATACTGGGCAGAGATGGAGGCCACCACTATTGCAACACAGGGTTCGGCCGTAGGCCGAGTGGCTGCCGAGCACTACTTTGAAGAAGTTCTTGAAGGCGCTCGTTCGATAGAGGCTTAGTGCTCGAAGAATGTTATGTTCTAGTGACATGTACTCCCATTGTAAAAACAATGTTTTATTGAGTTGTCAAGGCTGTGTTTGTACTTTTTCCTGAAAGTATTATGATGCCTCATGTGCGGCCGTTTATGTATATATGTATATAACCTAAAAGTTTGCAGTCGTCGGCTTCTGCCCCCACGCACATAATGCGGGGGTGTTCGCAAGAAAAAATGCATGTTCACACTTGATCCAACGTCTTGGTCCATTAAGGAGGTGGTAGCGCAGCGAACGAGGCAATCAGACTATATTGCTATAACACTTTCGCTTAGCCATAGGAGTTTGACGGTGGGGCTACTATATAGCCCCTGGTACTTCTGCGCTCGTCTGAATACGGGGCGCGTATGTACATGACCGGCAAACGGCCCTTTGTTAATGCGGAGGAATCCCGAAGATTCCACTGAGTCATCGAGTGGTTGACCAGTCTCTCGCTATATCATGACAGTAAGTTTTCGGCTTTCTCTACTGGGGTGCTCATGCGGATGAACTAGGGCACAATCGCAGTAGTTCTCCTAGTGCTACCTTAGCCGATATAGCGGAACGTAAGGTACCAAAACGTGGGAGCCGGGCAAACCCAACATTTGACCAAAGACATGATTCGAAGCTGATACATATAGGGCCAAACTCGCGACGCCGAACACTCCCTAAGGTGTTCGGCCTTTATAACATATACCGGGCTGAACAATGCCCTTAATAATAAACCCCGTGTGTCCAGGTACGTGCAATATCCTGGCGTGGCCACATGCCAATAACGTCAGCATCCTTCTTGGTTGTGTGGAGTATCCAGAGGATGTGAGCAACAAGAGACAGTAAAAAAGGTTTATGCAGGGTCTTAATCTAAAAAGAAACCTTTGGGCGGGTCCCTGCTGCACGTCTGCGTCCGTGTCTCCATTGTGCCATGTCCTGGACGAGTGTAGCACGATTGTCATCTGTAAAAGGGAAGAACTTAGGTGGAAGTTGCCGTGCCAAAAAAAGGAATTGGTTATTATCAATGAACTATCAAAATTCAGGATAAGTCAAGTTGAGTTGGGCTGGCCCTGATTACACGCGGGAAGCCCCTAGTATCGTCTAGGAGGGTTTGATCATCAGACCAATCTCATGTATATGTAGTGGAGCGTCGGACTCGTCTAACCGTTTCCATGGTCTTGACGACCTGTCATTTTTTCTGTTTGGTGAGGTCGTCTAGTTCGCGGCTGTTAAAGCCGCCGCACCCTATTCCACACGTAAAAAACATTCAGTATTTCCGCTAACTGTGATGATGCCACGCGGACCGGGCATCTTAAGCTTGAGAAAAGTATAATGCAGTATTGCATTAAAACGAGCGAAAGCCGTTCTTCCGATTAGTGCTTGATAGCCACTTCGGAATGGAGCGACGTGGAAAGTTAACCTTTCGCTTCGGAAGTTATCGGGAGAACCGAATACAACCTCTAGCAGTAGAGAGCCCGTACAGCGGGCCTCTTGGCCTGGTATTACTCCCTTGAAGGTAGTATTACTATGGCTTATTTGTGTCGGGTCTATCCCCATTTTGCGGACTGTGTCCTGATATATCAGATTTAGATCACTGCCGCCGTCCATGAGGACTCGTGTGAAATGGTACCCGTTTATTATTGGGTCTAACACCAATGCTGCCAATCCTTCATGTCGGATGCCTGTCGCATGATCCCGCGATCAAAAGTGATCGAGCAGGCCAACCAGGGGTTGAACCTAGGGGTGACGGGCTCTATGGCGCGTGTGTCTCGGAGTGCATGTTTGCTTCTCCTCTTCGTCACATGGATCATGTTTACCGTTTTAACCTCTGGTGGGAATTTTTTTTATCCTCCGGTGCCTTGCTGGCGAGGTTCGTCCTCGTCTTCGCTTGGTGTCTCTTCCCCTTTGTGTTCGACATTTAGCTTACCGGCCTGCTTGAAGACCCAACATTCTCTGTGGGTGTGATTTGTAGGTTTGTCGGGGGTGTGATATGTCTCCAACGTATCTATAATTTTTTATTGCTCCATTCTATGTTATCTACTGTTTTGGGAAATATTGGGCTTTATTATCCACTTTTATATTATTTTTGGGACTAACCTATTAACCGGAGGCCCAGCCCAGATTTGCTGTCTTTTGCCTATTTCAGTGTTTCGAAGAAAAGGAATATCAAACGGAGTTGAAATGGAACGAAATCAAGTGGAGAAGTTATTTTTCGAAGGAAAGCTACCAGATGGACTTGGACCCCACGTCAGGAGCCAAGGGAGGTGCTCACGAGGGTGGGGGCGCTTTCACGTTAAATAGGGCACCATCAAAATCCGTTGAGACGACGCCTTATGAACTATGGTTTGGCAAGAAACCAAAGTTGTCGTTTCTGAAAGTTTGGGACTGCGATGCTTATGTGAAAAAGCTTCAACCTGATAAGCTCGAACCCAAATCGGAGAAATGTGTCTTCATAGGATATCCAAAGGAGACTATTGGATACACCTTCTATCACAGATCCGAAGGCAAGACTTTTGTTGCTAAGTTCGGAAACTTTCTAGAGAAGGAGTTTCTCTCGAAAGAAGTGAGTGGGAGGAAAGTAAAACTTGACGAGGTAACTGTACCTGCTCCCTTATTGGAAAGTAGTGCATCACAGAAAACTGTTTCTGTGACACCTACACCAATTAGTGAGGAAGCTAATGATAATGATCATGAAACTTCAGAACAAGATACTACTGAACCTCGTAGATCAAACAGAGTGAGATCCGCGCCAGAGTGGTACGGTAATCCAGTTCTGGAAGTCATGCTACTAGATCATGATGAACCTACGAACTATGAAGAAGCGATGGTGAGCCCAGATTCCGCAAAATGGCTTGAAGCCATGAAATCTAAGATGGGATCCATGTATGAGAACAAAGTATGGACTTTGGTTGACTTGCCTAATGATCGGCAAGCAATTGAGAATAAATGGATCTTCAAGAAGAAGACTGACACCGACGGTAATATTACTGTCTACAAAGCTCGACTTGTCGCAAAAGGGTTTCGGCAAGTTCAAGGGATTGACTACGATGAGACCTTCTCACCCGTAGCGATGCTTAAGTCTGTCCGAATCATGTTAGCAATTGCCGCATTTTATGATTATGAAATTTGGCAGATGGATGTCAAAACTGCATTCCTGAATGGATTTCTGAAAGAAGAGTTGTATATGATGCAACCGGAAGGTTTTGTTGA
Organism: Triticum dicoccoides; assembly: GCF_002162155.2. Classification (NCBI taxonomy): domain Eukaryota; kingdom Viridiplantae; phylum Streptophyta; class Magnoliopsida; order Poales; family Poaceae; genus Triticum; species Triticum dicoccoides. Next base: position 603,783,664 of record NC_041386.1, on the reverse strand, counting down.
TCCAAAGGGAGCTAACAAAGTGTGCAAGCTCCAGCGATCCATTTATGGACTGGTGCAAGCCTCTCGGAGTTGGAATAAATGCTTTGATAGTGTGATCAAAGCATTTGGTTTTATACAGACTTTTGGAGAAGCATGTATTTACAGGAAAGTGAGTGGGAGCTCTGTAGCATTTCTGATATTATATGTGGATGACATATTACTGATTGGAAATGATATAGAATTTCTGGATAGCATAAAGGGATACTTGAATAAGAGTTTTTCAATGCAAGACCTCCGTGAAGCTGCTTACATATTAGGCATAAAGATCTATAGAGTGTTGGGGAACATAGCAATAATTCAAAATTTTCTTACGTGTCACCAAGATCAATCTATGGAGTCATCTAGCAACGAGGGAGGAGTGGATCTACATACCCTTGTAGATCGCACGCGGAAGCGTTCAAGAGAACGGGGTTGATGGAGTCGTCCTCATCGTGATCCAAATCACCGATGATCCTAGCGCCGAACGGACGACACCCCCGTGTTCAACACACGTACGGAGCAGCGACGTCTCCTCCTTCTTGATCCAGCAAGGGGGGAGGAGAGGTTGATGGAGATCCAGCAGCACGACGGCGTGGTGGTGGAAGTAGCGGGATTTCAAAAGGGCTTCGCCAAGCGCTGCGGGAGGAGGGAGATGTATCATGGGAGGGAGAGGGAGGCGCCAGGGCTTAGGTCGGGCTGCCCTCCCTTCCCCCCACTATATATAGGGCCAAGGGAGAGGGGGGAGGCGCAGCCTTGGCCCTTCCTCCAAGGAAGGGTGCGGCCAGGGAGGAGTCCCACCTCCCCAAGGCACCTCGGAGGTGCCTTCCCCTTTTAGGACTCTTCCTTTCCCTTGATTCTTGGTGCATGGGCCTCTTGGGGCTGGTGCCCTTGGCCCATATAGGCCAAGGTGCACCCCCTACAGCCCATGTGGCCCCCCGGGGCAGGTGGCCCCACCCGGTGGACCCCCGGGACCCTTCCGGTGGTCCCAGTACAATACCGGTGACCCCGAAACTTGTCCCGATGGCCGAAATAGCACTTCCTATATATAATTCTTTACCTCCGGACCATTCCGGAACTCCTCGTGACGTCCGGGATCTCATCCGGGACTCCGAACAACTTTCGGGTTACCGCATACTAATATCTCTATAACCCTAGCGTCACCGAACCTTAAGTGTGTAGACCCTACGGGTTCGGGAGACATGCAGACATGACCGAGATGACTCTCCGGTCAATAACCAACAGCGGGATCTGGATACCCATGTTGGCTCCCACATGTTCCACGATGATCTCATCGGATGAACCACGATGTCAAGGACTTAATCAATCCCGTATACAATTCCCTTTGTCTAGCGGTACGATACTTGCCCGAGATTCGATCGTCGATAACCCGATACCTTGTTCAATCTCGTTACCGGCAAGTCTCTTTACTCGTTTCGTAACACATCATCCCGTGATCAACTCCTTGATCACATTGTGCACATTATGATGATGTCCTACCGAGTGGGCCCAGAGATACCTCTCCGTTTACACGGAGTGACAAATCCCAGTCTCGATTCGTGCCAACCCAACAGACACTTTCGGAGATACTCGTAGTGCACCTTTATAGTCACCCAGTTACGTTGTGACGTTTGGCACACCCAAAGCACTCCTACGGTATCCGGGAGTTGCACAATCTCATGGTCTAAGGAAATGATACTTGACATTAGAAAAGCTTTAGCATACGAACTACATGATCTTGTGCTAGGCTTAGGTTTTGGTCTTGTCCATCACATCATTCTTCTAATGATGTGATCCCGTTATCAATGACATCAAATATCCATGGTCAGGAAACCGTAACCATCTATTGATCAACGAGCTAGTCATCTAGAGGCTTACTAGGGACATGGTGTTGTCTATGTATCCACACATGTATCTGAGTTTCCTATCAATACAATTCTAGCATGGATAATAAACGATTATCATGAACAAGGAAATATAATAATAACCAATTTATTATTGCCTCTAGGGCATATTTCCAACAGTCTCCCACTTGCACTAGAGTCAATAATCCAGTTCACATCGCTATGTGACTAACACTCAAGGTCACATCCCCATGTGACTAACACCCAAAGAGTTTACTAGAGTCAATAATCTAGTTCACATTACCATGTGATTAACACTCGATGAATTCTAGGTTTGAACATGTTATGCTTGTGAGAGATATTATAGTCAACGGGTCTGAATCTTTCATATCCGTATGTACTTCGCAAATCTCTATGTCATCTTGTAGATGCAACTACTACGCTACATTTGGAGCTATTCCAAATAACTGTTCTACTATACGAATCCAGTTTACTACTCAGAATAATCTGGATTAGTGTCAAAGTTTGCATCGGCGTAACCCTTTACGACGAACTCTTTTACCACCTCCATAATCAAGAAAATTCCTTAGTCCACTAGTTACTAAGGATAACTTTGACCGTTGTCCTGTGATCCATTCTTAGATCACTCTTGTACCCCTTGACTGACTCATGGCAAGGCACATTTCAGGTGCGGTACACAGCATAGCATACTGTAGAGCCTATGTCTTAAGCATAGGGGACGACCTTCGTCCTTTCTCTCTATTCTGCCGTGGTCGAGCTTTAAGTCTTAACTTCATACCTTACAACTCAGGCAAGAGCTCCTTCTTTGACTGATCCATCTTGAACACCTTCAAGATCATGTCAAGGTATGTGCTCATTTGAAAGTACCATTAAGCGTTTTGATCTATCCTTATAGATCTTGATGCTCAATGTTCAAGTAGCTTAATCCAGGCTTTCCATTGAAAAACACTTTCCAAATAACCCTATATGCTTTCCAGAAATTCTACGTCATTTCTGATCAACAATATGTCAACAACATATATTCATCGGAAATTCTATAGTGCTCCCACTCACTTCTTTGGAAATACAAGTTTCTCATAAACTTTGTATAAACCCAAAATCTTTGATCATCATCAAAGCATACATTCCAACTCTGAGATGCTTACTCCAGTCCCTAGAAGGATTGCTGGAGCTTTGCATACTTATTAGCATCTTTCAGGATTGACAAAACCTTCCGGTTTGTATCACATACAACCTTTCCTCAAAAAAACGTCGAGGAAACAATGTTTTGACATCCTATCTGCAAGATTTCATAAATAATGCAGTAATCGCTAATATAATTCCAACAGACTCTTAGCATCGCTACGAGTGAGAAAGTCTCATCGTAGTCAACCCCTTGAACTTGTCGGAAAACATCTTAACGACAAGTCGAGCTTTCTTAATGGTGACATTTACCATCATTGTCCGTCTTCCTTTTAAAAATACATCTGTACTCAACAGCCTCACGACCATCGAGCTGTTCTGCCAAAGTCTACACTTTGTTTTCATACATGGATCCTCTCTCGGATTTTATGGCCTCGAGCCATTTTAGAATCCAGGCCCACCATCGCTTCTCCATAGCTCATAGGTTCATTGTTGTCTAGCAACATGACTTCCAAGACAGGATCACGTACCACTCTGAAGTAGTACTCATCCTTGTCATCCCACGAGGTTTGGTAGTGACTTGATCTGAAGTTTCATGATCACTATCATAAGCTTCCACTTCAATTGTTGTAGGTGCCACAGGAACAACTCCCTGTGCCCTGTCACACACTAGTTGAAGAGACGGTTCAATAACCTCATCAAGTCTCCACCATCCTCCCACTCAATTCTTTCGAGAGAAACTTTTCCTCGAGAAAGGACCTGATTCAAGAAACAATCCCTTATTGCTTTCGGATCTAAGACAGGAGGTATACCCAACTGTTTTGGGTGTCCTATGAAGATGCATTTATCCGCTTTGGGTTCGAGCTTATCAGCCTGAAACTTTTTCACATAAGTGTCGCAGCCCCAAACTTCTAAGAAATGACAGCTTAGGTTTCTCTAAACCATAGTTCATACGGTGTCATCTCATCGGAATTACGTGGTGCCCTATTTAAAGTGAATGTGGTTGTCTTTAATGCCTAACCCATAAACTATCGTGGTAATTCGATAAGAGACATCATGGTATGCATCATATCCAATAGGGTGCAGTTATGATGTTCGGACACACCATCACACTATGGTGTTCCAGGCTGTATTAGTTGTGAAACAATTTCCACAATGTCTTAATTCTGTGCCAAACTCGTAATTCAGATATTCATCTCTATGATCATATCATAGATCTTTAATCCTCTTGTCACGACGATCTTTCAACTTCACCCTGAAATTACTTGAACCTTTCAATAATTCAGACTCGTGATTCATCAAGTAAATATACTCAACATCTACTCAAATCATCTGTGAAGTAAGAACATAACAATATCCACTACATGCCTCAGCACTCACTGGATTGCACACATCAAAATGTATTACTTCCAACAAGTTGCTTTCTAGTTCCATTTTACTGAAAACGAGGCTTTCAGTCATCTTGCCCATGTGGTATGATTTGCATGTCTCAAGTGATTCAAAATCAAGTGAGTCCAAACGGTCCATTTGCATGGAGTTTCTTCATGCATATACACCAATAGACATGGTTCGCATGTCTCAAACCTTTCAAAACAAGTGAGCCCAAAGATCCATCAACATGGAGCTTCTTCATGCGTTTTATACCGATATGACTTATGTGGCAGTGCCACAAGTAGGTGGTACTATCATTACTATCTTTTGGCATGAACATGTGTATCACTACGATCGAGATTCAATAAACCATTCATTTCAGGTGTAAGACCATTGAAGGTATTATTCAAATAAACAGAGTAACCATTATTCTCTTTAAATGAATTACCGTATTGCGATAGACATAATCCAATCATGTCTATGCTCAACGCAAACACCAATCTCGATGGTAGAGGGAGCGTGCGATGCTTGATCATATCAACATTGGAAACACTTCCAACACATATCGTCAGCTCACCTTTAGCTAGTCTCCGTTTATTCCGTAGCTTTTATTTCGAGTTACTAACATTTAGCAACCGAACCGGTATCTAATACCATGGTGCTACTAGGAGTACTAGTAAAGTACACATTAACACAATGTGCATCCAATATACTTCTATCGACCTTGCCAGCCTTCTCATCTACCAAGTATCTAGGGTAATTCTGCTCCAGTGGTTGTTCCCCTTATTACAGAAGCACTTAGTCTCGGGTTTGGGTTCAACCTTGGGTTTCTTCACTAGAGCAGCAGCTGAATTGCCGTTTCATGAAGTATCCCTTCGTGCCCTTGCCCTTCTTGAAACTAGTGGTTTCACCAACCATCAACAATTGATGCTCCTAGATTTCTACTTTTGTGGTGTCAAACATCGCGAATATCTCAAGGATCATCATAAATGTCCCTGATATATTATAGTTCATCATGAAGCTCTAGCAGCTTGGTGGTAATGACTTCGGAGAAACATCACTATCTCATCTGGAAGATCAACTCCCACTCGATTCAAATGATTGTTGTACTCAGACAATCTGAGCACAAGCTCAACAATTGAGCTTTTCTCCCTTAGTTTGCAGGCTAAGAAAATCGTCGGAGGTCTTATACCTCTTGACGTGGGCACGAGCCTGAAATCCCAATTTCAGCCCTCAAAACATCTCATATGTTTTGCGACGTTTCAAAACGTCTTCGGTGCCTCAACTCTAAACCGTTTAACTGAACTATCACGTAGTTATCAAAATGTGTATGTCAGATGTTCGCAACATCCACAGACAACGTTCGAGGTTCAGCACACTGAGCGGTGCATTAAGGACATAAGCCTTCTATGAAGAAATGAGGACAATCCTCAGCTTACGGACCTAGTCCGCATAATTGCTACTATCAACTTTCAACTAAATTTTCTCTAGGAACATAACTAAACAGTAGAACTGAAGCGCGAGCTACGACATAATTTGCGAAGACCTTTTGACTATGTTCAGGATAATTAAGTTCATCTTATGAACTCCCACTCAGATAGACATCCCTCTAGTCATCTAAGTGATTACATGACCCGAGTCAACTAGGCCGTGTCCGATCATCACGTGAGACGGACTAGTCAACATCGGTGAACATCTTCATGTTGATCGTATCTTCTATACGACTCATGCTCGACCTTTCGGTCTCTTGTGTTCCGAGGCCATTTCGGTACATGCTAGGCTCGTCAAGTCAACCTAAGTGTTTCGCGTGTGTAAATCTGTCTTACACCCGTTGTATGTGAACGTTAGAATCTATCACACCCGATCATCACGTGGTGCTTCGAAACAACGAACTGTCGCAACGGTGCACAGTTAGGGGGAACACTTTCTTGAAATTATTATGAGGGATCATCTTATTTACTACCGTCGTTCTAAGTAAACAAGATGCATAAACATGATAAACATCACATGCAATCAAATAGTGACATGATATGGCCATCATCACTTTGCTCCTCTTGATCTCCATCTTCGGGGCTCCATGATCATCATCGTCACCGACATGACACCATGATCTCCATCATCATGATCTCTATCATCGTGTCTTCATGAAGTTGTCTCATCAACTATTACTTCTACTACTACAGCTAACGGTTAGCAATAAAGTAAAGTAATTACATGACATTTATGTTGACACGCAGGTCATAAATAAATTAATACAACTCCTATGGCTCCTGCCGGTTGTCATACTCATCGACATGCAAGTCGTGATTCCTATTACAAGAACATGATCAATCTCATACATCACATATATCATTCATCACATCCTTTATGGCCATATCACATCACATAGCATACCCCTGCAAAAACAAGTTAGACGTCCTCTAATTGTTGTTTGCATGTTTTACGTGGCTGCTATGGGTTTCTAGCAAGAACGTTTCTTACCTACGCAAAACCACAACGTGATATGCCAATTGCTATTTACCCTTCATAAGGACCCTTTTCATCGAATCCGATCCGGCTAAAGTGGGAGAGACAGACACCCGCTAGCCACCTTATGCAACTAGTGCATGTCAGTCGGTGGAACCAGTCTCACGTAAGAGTACGTGTAAGGTCGGTCCGGGCCGCTTCATCCCACGATGCCGCCGAATCAAGATAAGACTAGTAACGGCAAGTAAATTGACAAAATCAACGCCCACAACTACTTTGTGTTCTACTCGTGCATAGAAACTACGCATAGACCTAGCTCATGATGCCACTGTTGGGGAACGTAGCAATAATTCAAAATTTTCCTACGTGTCACCAAGATCAATCTATGGAGTCATCTAGCAACGAGGGAGGAGTGGATCTACATACCCTTGTAGATCGCGCGCGGAAGCGTTCAAGAGAACGGGGTTGATGGAGTCGTACTCGTCGTGATCCAAATCACCGATGATCCTAGCGCCGAACGGACGGCACCTCCGCGTTCAACACACGTACGGAGCAGCGACGTCTCCTCCTTCTTGATCCAGCAAGGGAGGAGGAGAGGTTGATGGAGATCCAGCAGCACGACGGCGTGGTGGTGGAAGTAGCGGGATTCCAACAGGGCTTCGCCAAGCGCTGCGGGAGGAGGGAGATGTGTCATGGGAGGGAGAGGGAGGCGCCAGGGCTTAGGTCGGGCTGCCCTCCCTTCCCCCCACTATATATAGGGCCACGGGAGAGGGGGGAGGCACAGCCTTGGCCCTTCCTCCAAGGAAGGGTGCGGCCAGGGAGGAGTCCCACCTCCCCAAGGCACCTCGGAGGTGCCTTCCCCTTTTAGGACTCTTCCTTTCCCTTGATTCTTGGCGCATGGGCCTCTTGGGGCTGGTGCCCTTGGCCCATATAGGCCAAGGTGCACCCCCTACAGCCCATGTGGCCCCCCGGGGCAGGTGGCCCCACCCGGTGGACCCCCGGGACCCTTCTGGTGGTCCCGGTACAATACCGGTGACCCCGAAACTTGTCCCGATGGCCGAAATAGCACTTCCTATATATAATTCTTTACCTCCGGACCATTCCGGAACTCTTCGTGACATCCGGGATCTCATCCGGGACTCCGAACAACTTTCGGGTTACCACATACTAATATCTCTATAACCCTAGCGTCACCAAACCTTAAGTGTGTAGACCCTATGGGTTCGGGAGACATGCAGACATGACCGAGATGACTCTCCGGTCAATAACCAACAGTGGGATCTGGATACCCATGTTGGCTCCCACATTTGTCCTTGATGATCTCATCGGATGAACCACGATGTCAAGGACTTAATCAATCCCGTATACAATTCCCTTTGTCTAGCGGTACGATACTTGCCCGAGATTCGATCGTCGGTATCCCGATACCTTGTTCAATCTCGTTACCGGCAAGTCTCTTTACTCATTTCGTAACACATCATCCCATGATCAACTCCTTGATCACATTGTGCACATTATGATGATGTCCTACCGAGTGGGCCCAGAGATACCTCTCCGTTTACACGGAGTGACAAATCCCAGTCTCGATTCGTGCCAACCCAACAGACACTTTCGGAGATACCCGTAGTGCACATTTATAGTCACCCAGTTACGTTGTGACGTTTGGCACACCCAAAGCACTCCTACGGTATCCGGGAGTTGCACAATCTCATGGTCTAAGGAAATGATACTTGACATTAGAAAAGCTTTAGCATACGAACTACATGATCTTGTGCTAGGCTTAGGTTTGGGTCTTGTCCATCACATCATTCTTCTAATGATGTGATCCCGTTATCAATGACATCAAATGTCCATGGTCAGGAAACCATAACCATCTATTGATCAACGAGCTAGTCAACTAGAGGCTTACTAGGGACATGGTGTTGTCTATGTATCCACACATGTATCTGAGTTTCCTATCAATACAATTCTAGCATGGATAATAAACGATTATCATGAACAAGGAAATATAATAATAACCAATTTATTATTGCCTCTAGGGCATATTTCCAACATAGAGATAGATCAAGACGTTTAATTGGACTTTCACAAAGCACATACCTTGACAATATTTTGAAGAAGTTCAAAATGGATCAAGCAAAGAAAGGGTTCTTGCCTGTGTTACAAGGTGTGAAGTTGAGTCGGACTCAATGCCCGACCACTGCAGAAGATAGAGAGAAAATGAAAGATGTTCCTTATGCTTCAGCCATAGGCTCTATCATGTATGCAATGATGTGTACCAGACCTGATGTGTGCCTTGCTATAAGTCTAGCAGGGAGGTACCAAAGTAATCCAGGAGTGGATCACTGGACAGCGGTCAAGAACATCCTGAAGTACCTGAAAAGGACTAAGGATGTGTTTCTCGTATATGGAGGTGACAAAGAGCTAATCGTAAACGGTTACGTTGATGCAAGCTTTGACATTGATCTGGACGATTCTAAATCGCAAACCGGATACGTGTTTACATTAAACGGTGGAGCTGTCAGTTGGTGCAGTTCTAAACAGAGCGTCGTGGCGGGATCTACGTGTTGGGGAACGTAGTAATTATAAAAATTTCCTACGCACATGCAAGATCATGGTGATGCATAGCAACGAGAGGGGAGAGTGTGATCTACGTACCCTTGTAGACCGACAGCGGAAGCGTTAGCACAACGTGGTTGATGTAGTCGTACGTCTTCACGGCCCGACCGATCAAGCATCGAAACTACGACACCTCTGAGTTCTAGCACACGTTCAGCTCAATGACGATCCCCGAACTCCGATCCAGCAAAGTGTCGGGGAAGAGTTCCGTCAGCACGATGGCGTGGTGACGATCTTGATGTACTACCGTCGCAGGGCTTCGCCTAAGCACCGCTACAATATTATCGAGGACTATGGTGGAAGGGGGCACCACACACGGTTAAGAATATGATCACGTGGATCAACTTGTGTCTAGAGGTGCCCCCCTGCCCCCGTATATAAAGGAGCAAGGGAGGAGGAGGCCGGCCCTAGGAGAGGTGCGCCAGGTGTGGAGTCCTACTAGGACTCCCTAGTCCTAGTAGGATTCCACCTCCCATATGGAATAGGAAAAGAGGAAGGGAAAAGGAGAAGGAAGGAAGGGGGCGTCCCCCTTCCCTAGTCCAATTCGGACCAGACCAAGGGGAGGGGTGCGGCCACCCTTGAGGCCCTTTTTCTTCTTTCCCATATGGCCCAATAAGGCCCAATACTCTCCGGTACTCCGAAAAATACCCGAATCACTCGGAACCTTTCCGATTTCTGAATATAGTCGTCCAATATATCGATCTTTACGTCTCGACCATTTCGAGACTCCTCGTCATGTCCCCGATCTCATCCGGGACTCCGAACTCCTTCGGTACATCAAAACTCATAAACTCATAATATAACTGTCATTGAAACCTTAAGCGTGCGGACCCTACGGGTTCGAGAACAATGTAGACATGACCGAGACACGTCTCCAGTCAATAACCAATAGCGGAACCTGGATGCTCATATTGGCTCCCACATATTCTACGAAGATCTTTATCGGTCAGACCGCATAACAACATACATTGTTCCCTTTGTCATCGGTATGTTACTTGCCCGAGATTCGATCGTCGGTATCTTAATACCTAGTTCAATCTCGTTACCGGCAAGTCTCTTTACTCGTTCCGTAATACATCATCTCACAACTAATTCATTAGTTGCAATGCTTGCAAGGCTTATGTGATGTGCATTACCGAGAGGGCCCAGAGATACCTCTCCGACAATCGGAGTGACAAATCCTAATCTCGAAATACGCCAACCCAACATGTACCTTTGGAGACACCTGTAGAGCTCCTTTATAATCACCCAGTTATGTTGTGACGTTTGGTAGCACACAAAGTGTTCCTCCGGCAAACGGGAGTTGCATAATCTCATAGTCATAGGAACATGTATAAGTCATGAAGAAACCAATAGCAACATACTAAATGATCGGGTGCTAAGCTAATGGAATGGGTCATGTCAATCACATCATTCTTCTAATGATGTGATCCTGTTAATCAAATAACAACTCTTTTGTTTATGGTTAGGAAACATAAACATCTTCGATTAACGAGCTAGTCAAGTAGAGGCATACTAGTGACACTCTGTTTGTCTATGTATTCACACATGTATTATGTTTCCGGTTAATACAATTCTAGCATGAATGATAAACATTTATCATGATATAAGGAAATAAATAATAACTTTATTATTGCCTCTAGGGCATATTTCCTTCAGTCTCCCACTTGCACTAGAGTCAATAATCTAGTTCACATCGCCATGTGATTCAACACTAATAGTTCACATCACCATGTGATTAACACCCATAGTTCACATCGTCATGTGACCTATACCCAAAGGGTTTACTAGAGTCAGTAATCTAGTTCACATCGTTTATGTGATTAACACCCAAAGAGTACTAAGGTGTGATCATGTTTTTCTTGTGAGATAATTTTAGTCAACGGGTCTGTCACATACAGATCCGTAAGTATTTTGCGAATTCTATGTCTACATTGCTCTGCACGGAGCTACTCTAGCTAATTGCTCCCACTTTCAATATGTATCTAGATCGAGACTTAGAGTCATCCAGATCTGTGTCAAAACTTGCATCGACATAACTTTTTACGACGAACCTTTTGTCACCTCCATAATTGAGAAATATTTCCTTATTCCACTAAGGATAATTTTGACCGTTGTCCAGTGATCTACTCTTAGATCACTATTGTACTCCCTTGCTTAATACAGTGTAGGGTATACAATAGATTTGGTACACAGCATGGCATACTTTATAGAACCTATGGCTGAGGCATAGGGAATGACTTTCATTCTCTTTCTATCTTCTGCCGTGGTCGGGCTTTGAGTCTTACTCAATTTCACACCTTGTAACACAGCCAAGAACTCTTTCTTTGACTGTTCCATTTTTGAACTACTTCAAAATATTGTCAAGGTATGTACTCATTGAAAAAACTTATCAAGCGTCTTGATCTATCTCTATAGATCTTGATGCTTAATATGTAAGCAGCTTCACCGAGGTCTTTCTTTGAAAAACTTCTTTGAAAACACTCCTTTATGCTTTGCAGAATAATTCTACATTATTTCCGATCAACAATATGTCATTCACATATACTTATCAGAAATGTTGTAGTGCTCCCACTCACTTTCTTGTAAATACAGGCTTCACCGCAAGTCTGTATAAAACTATATGCTTTGATCATCTCATCAAAGCGCATATTCCAACTCCGAGATGCTTGCACCAGTCCATAGATGGATCACTGGAGCTTGCACATTTTGTTAGCACCTTTAGGATTGACAAAACCTTCTGGTTGTATCATATACAACTCTTCTTTAATAAATCCATTAAGGAATGCAGTTTTGTTTATCCATTTGCCGGATTTCATAAAATGCGGCAATTGCTAACATGATTCGGACAGATTTAAGCATAGATACGAGTGAGAAACTCTCATCGTAGTCAACACCTTGAACTTGTCGAAAACCTTTTTGCGACAATTCTAGCTTTGTAGATAGTAACACTACTATCAGCGTCCGTCTTCCTCTTGAAGATCCATTTAATCTCAATGGCTCGCCGATCATTGGGCAAGTCAATCAAAGTCCATACTTTGTTCTCATACATGGATCTCATCTCAGATTTCATGGCCTCAAGCCATTTCGCGGAATCTGGGCTCATCATCGCTTCCTCATAGTTCGTAGGCTCGTCATGGTCAAGTAACATGACCTCCAGAACTGGATTACCGTACCACTCTGGTGCGGATCTCACTCTGGTTTACCTTTGAGGTTCGGTAGTAACTTGATCTGAAGTTACATGATCATCATCATTAGTTTCCTCACTAATCGGTCTAGTAGTCATAGGAACAGATTTCTGTGATGAACTACTTTCCAATAAGGGAGTAGGTACAGTTACCTCATCAAGTTCTACTTTCCTCCCACTCACTTCTTTCGAGAGAAACTCCTTCTCTAGAAAGGATCCATTCTCAGCAATGAATAATTTGCCTTCGGATCTGTGATAGAAGGTGTACCCAACAGTCTCCTTTGGGTATCCTATGAAGACATATTTCTCCGATTTGAGTTTGAGCTTATCAGGATGAAACTTTTTCATATAAGCATCACAACCCCAAACTTTAAGAAACGGCAACTTTGGTTTCTGCCAAACCACAATTCAGATTGTGTCGTCTCAACGGACTTAGATGGTGCCCTTTTAAACGTGAATGCAGCTGTCTTTAATGCATAACCCCAAAACGATAGTGGTAGATCGGAAGAGACATCATAGATCGCACCATATCTAATAAAGTACGGTTATGATGTTCGGACACACCATTATGCTGTGGTGTTCCAGGTGGCATGAGTAGTGAAACTATTTCACATTGTTTTAACTGAAGGCCAAACTCGTAACTCAAATATTTTACCTCTGCGATCATATCGTAGAAACTTTCTTGTTACGATGATTCTCCACTTCACTCTGAAATTCTTTGAACTTTTCAAATATTTCAGACTTGTGTTTCATTAATTAGATATGCCCATATCTGCTCAAATCATCTGTGAAGGTCAGAAAATAATGATACCCGCCACGAGCCTTAACACTCATTGGATCTCATACATCAGTATGTATTATTTCCAATAAGTCAGTTGCTCGCTCCATAGTTCTGGAGAACGGCGTTTTAGTCGTCTTGCCCATGAGGCATGGTTCGCAAGCATCAACTGATTCATAATCAAGTGATTCCAAAAACCCATCAGCATGGAGTTTCTTCATGCGCTTTACACCAATATGACCTAAACGGCAGTGCCACAAATAAGTTGCACTATCATTATTAACTTTGCATCTTTTGGTTTCAATATTATGATTATGTGTATCACTACGATCGAGATCCAACGAACTATTTTCATTGGGTGTGTAACCATATAAGGTTTTATTCATGTAAACAGAACAACAATTTATTCTCTTACTTAAATGAATAACCGTATTACAATAAACATGATCAAATCATATTCATGCTCAACACAAACACCAAATAACACTTATTCAGGTTCAACACTAATCCCGAAAGTATAGGGAGTGTGCGATGATGATCATATCAATCTTGGAACCACTTCCAACACACATCGTCACTTCACCCTTAACTAGTCTCTGTTTATTCTGCAACTCCCGTTTCGAGTTACTAATCTTAGCAACTGAACTAGTATCAAATACTGAGGGGTTGCTATAAACACTAGTAAAGTACACATCAATAACATGTATATCAAATATACTTATGTTCACTTTGCCATCCTTCTTATCTGCCAATCACTTGGGGTAGTTCCGCTTCCAGTGACCAGTCCCTTTGTAGTAGAAACACTTAGTCTCAGGCTTAGGACCAGACTTGAGCTTCTTCACTTGAGCAGCAACTTGCTTGTTGTTCTTATTGAAGTTCCCCTTCTTCCCTCTGCCCCTTTTCTTGAAACTAGTGGTCTTGTCTACCATCAACACTTGATGTTTTTCTCGATTTCTACCTTCATCAATTTCCGCATTATGAAGAGCTTGGGAATTGTTTCCGTTATCCCTTGCATATCATAGTTCATCATGAAGTTCTACTAACTTGGTGATGGTGACTAGAGAATTCTGTCAATCACTATCTTATCTGGAAGATTAACTCCCACTTGATTCAAGCGATTGTAGTACTCAGACAATCTGAGCACATGCTCACTAGTTGAGCGATTCTCCTCCATCTTTTTAGCTATAGAACTTGTTGGAGACTTCATATCTGTCAACTCGGGTATTTGCTTGAAATATTAACTTCAACTCCTGGAACATCTCATATGGTCCATGACGTTCAAAACGTCTTTGAAGTCCCGATTCTAAGACGTTAAGCATGGTGCACTAAACTATCAAGTAGTCATCATATTGAGCTAGCCAAACGTTCATAACGTCTGCATCTGCTCCTGCAATAGGTCCGTCACCTAGCGGTGCATCAAGGACATAATTCTTCTGTGCAGCAATGAGGATAAACCTCAGATCATGGATCCAATCCGCATCATTGCTACTAACATCTTTCAACACAATTTTCTCTAGGAACATATCAAAATAAACATATGAAAACAACAACGCGAGCTATTGATCTACAACATAGATATGCTAATACTACCAGGACTAAGTTCATGATAAATTTAAGCTCAATTAATCATATGACTTAAGAACTCCCACTTAGATAGACATCCCTCTAATCCTCTAAGTGATTACGTGATCCAAATCAACTAAACCATGTCCGATCATCACGTGAGATGGAGTAGCTTCATTGGTGAACATCACTATGTTGATCATATCTACTATATGATTCACGCTCGACCTTTCGGTCTCCGTGTTCCGAGGCCATATCTGTATATGCTTGGCTCGTCAAGTATAACCTGAGTATTCTGCGTGTGCAACTGTTTTGCACCCGTTGTATTTGAACGTAGAGCCTATCACACCTGATCATCACGTGGTGTCTCAGCACGAAGAACTTTCACAACGGTGCATACTCAGGGAGAACACTTCTTGATAATTAGTGAGAGATCATCTTATAATGCTACCGACAATCAAAGCAAGATAAGATGCATAAAAGATAAACATCACATGCAATCAATATAAGTGATATGATATGGCCATCATCATATTGTGCTTGTGATCTCCATCTTCGAAGCACTGTCGTGATCACCATCGTCACCGGCGTGACACCTTGATCTCCATCGTAGCATCGTTGTCGTCTCGCCAATCTTATGCTTCCACGACTATCGCTACCGCTTAGTGATAAAGTAAATCATTACAGCGCGATTGCATTGCATACAATAAAGCGACAACCATATGGCTCCTGCCAGTTGCCGATAACTCGGTTACAAAACATGATCATCTCATACAATAAAATTTAGCATCATGTCTTGACCATATCACATCACAACATGCCCTGCAAAAACAAGTTAGACGTCCTCTACTTTGTTGTTGCAAGTTTTACGTGGCTGCTACGGGCTTAAGCAAGAACCAATCTTACCTACGCATCAAAACCACAACGATAGTTTGTCAAGTTGGTGTTGTTTTAACCTTCGCAAGGACCGGGCGTAGCCACACTCGGTTCAACTAAAGTTGGAGAAACTGTCACCCGCTAGCCACCTTTGTGCAAAGCACGACGGGAGAACCGGTCTCGCGTAAGCGTACGCGTAATGTCGGTCCGGGCCGCTTCGTCCAACAATACCGCCGAACCAAAGTATGACATGCTGGTAAGCAGTATGACTTATATCGCCCACAACTCACTTGTGTTCTACTCGTGCATATAACATCAACACATAAAACCTAGGCTCGGATGCCACTGTTGGGGAACGTAGTAATTTCAAAAAATTCCTACGCACACGCAAGATCATGGTGATGCATAGCAACGAGAGGGGAGAGTGTGATCTACGTACCCTTGTAGACCGACAGCGGAAGCGTTAGCACAACGCGGTTGATGTAGTCGTACGTCTTCACGGCCCGACCGATCAAGCACCGAAACTACGGCACCTCCAAGTTCTAGCACACGTTCAGCTCGATGACGATCCCCGGACTCCGATCCAGCAAAGTGTCGGGGAAGAGTTCCGTCAGCACGACAGCGTGGTGACGATCTTGATGTACTACCGTCGCAGGGCTTCGCCTAAGCACCGCTACAATATTATCGAGGACTATGGTGGAAGGGGGCACCACACACGGTTAAGAATATGATCACGTGGATCAACTTGTGTCTAGAGGTGCCCCCCTGCCCCCGTATATAAAGGAGCAAGGGAGGAGGAGGCCGGCCCTAGGAGAGGTGCGCCAGGTGTGGAGTCCTACTAGGACTCCCTAGTCCTAGTAGGATTCCACCTCCCATATGGAATAGGAAAAGAGGAAGGGAAAAGGAGAAGGAAGGAAGGGGGCGTCCCCCTTCCCTAGTCCAATTCGGACCAGACCAAGGGGAGGGGTGCGGCCACCCTTGAGGCCCTTTTTCTTCTTTCCCATATGGCCCAATAAGGCCCAATACTCTCCGGTACTCCGAAAAATACCCGAATCACTCGGAACCTTTCCGATTTCTGAATATAGTCGTCCAATATATCGATCTTTACGTCTCGACCATTTCGAGACTCCTCGTCATGTCCCCGATCTCATCCGGGACTCCGAACTCCTTCGGTACATCAAAACTCATAAACTCATAATATAACTGTCATTGAAACCTTAAGCGTGCGGACCCTACGGGTTCGAGAACAATGTAGACATGACCGAGACACGTCTCCAGTCAATAACCAATAGCGGAACCTGGATGCTCATATTGGCTCCCACATATTCTACGAAGATCTTTATCGGTCAGACCGCATAACAACATACATTGTTCCCTTTGTCATCGGTATGTTACTTGCCCGAGATTCGATCGTCGGTATCTTAATACCTAGTTCAATCTCGTTACCGGCAAGTCTCTTTACTCGTTCCGTAATACATCATCTCACAACTAATTCATTAGTTGCAATGCTTGCAAGGCTTATGTGATGTGCATTACCGAGAGGGCCCAGAGATACCTCTCCGACAATCGGAGTGACAAATCCTAATCTCGAAATACGCCAACCCAACATGTACCTTTGGAGACACCTGTAGAGCTCCTTTATAATCACCCAGTTACGTTGTGACGTTTGGTAGCACACAAAGTGTTCCTCCGGCAAACGGGAGTTGCATAATCTCATAGTCATAGGAACATGTATAAGTCATGAAGAAACCAATAGCAACATACTAAATGATTGGGTGCTAAGCTAATGGAATGGGTCATGTCAATCACATCATTCTTCTAATGATGTGATCCCGTTAATCAAATAACAACTCTTTTGTTTATGGTTAGGAAACATAAACATCTTCGATTAACGAGCTAGTCAAGTAGAGGCATACTAGTGACACTTTGTTTGTCTATGTATTCACACATGTATTATGTTTCCGGTTAATACAATTCTAGCATGAATAATAAACATTTATCATGATATAAGGAAATAAATAATAACTTTATTATTGCCTCTAGGGCATATTTCCTTCACTACGTGTGAAGCAGAATACATAGCTGCTTCAGAAGCAGTGAATGAAGGAGTGTGGATGAAGGAGTTCATATCCGATCTAGGTGTCATACCTAGTGCATCGGGTCCAATGAAAATCTTTTGTGACAATACTGGTGCAATTGCCTTGGCGAAGGAATCCAGATTTCACAAGAGAACCAAGCACATCAAGAGACGCTTCAATTCCATCCGGGATCTAATCCAGGTGGGATACATAGAGATTTGCAAGATACATACGGATCTGAATGTTGCAGACCCGTTGATCAGCACCAAGGCTCCATGGGTGTTAGAATCATTACAGAGTAATCTAGATTATTGACTCTAGTGCAAGTGGGAGACTGAAGGAAATATTCCCTAGAGGCAATAATAAAGTTATTATTTATTTCCTTATATCATGATAAAAGTTTATCATTCATGCTAGAATTGTATTAACCGGAAACATAATACATGTGTGAATACATAGACAAACAGAGTGTCACTAGTATACCTCTACTTGACTAGCTCGTTAATCAAAGATGGTTATGTTTCCTAACCATGGACAAAGAGTTGTTATTTGATTAACGGGATCACATCATTAGTTGAATGATCTGATTGACATGACCCATTCCATTAGCTTAGCACCCGATCGTTTAGTATGTTGCTATTGCTTTCTTCATGACTTATACATGTTCCTATGACTATGAGATTATGCAACTCCCGTTTTCCAGAGGAACACTTTGTGTGCTACCAAACGTCACAACGTAACTGGGTGATTATAAAGGAGCTCTATAGGTGTCTCCAAAGGTACGTGTTGGGTTGGCGTATTTCGAGATTAGGATTTGTCACTCCGATTGTCGGAGAGGTATCTCTGGGCCCTCTCAGTAATGCACATCACTTAAGCCTTGCAAGCATTGCAACTAATGAGTTAGTTGCAGGATGATGTATTATAGAACGAGTAAAGAGACTTGCCGGTAACGAGATTGAACTAGGTATAGGATACCGACGATCGAATCTCGGGCAAGTAACATACCGATGACAAAGGGAACAACGTATGTTGTTATGCGGTCTGATCGATAAAAGATCTTCGTAGAATATGTAGGAGCCAATATGAGCATCCAGGTTCCGCTATTGGTTATTGACCAGAGACATGTCTCGGTCATGTCTACATTGTTCTCGAACCCGTAGGGTCCGCACGCTTAAGGTTACGATGACAGTTATATTATGAGTTTATGCATTTTGATGTACCGGAGGTTGTTCGGAGTCCCAGATGTGATCACGGACATGACGAGGAGTCTCTAAATGGTCGAGACATAAAGATTGATATATTGGAAGCCTATGTTTGGATATCGGAAGTGTTCCGGGTGAAATCAGGATTTTACCGGAGTACCGGGAGGTTACCGGAACCCCCCGGGAGGTATATGGGCCTTAGTGGGCCTTAGTGGAAGAGAGGAGAGGTGGCCAGAGATGGGCCGCACGCCCCTCCCCCCCTTGGTCCGAATTGGACAAGGAGAGGGGGCCGGCACCCCCTTCCTCCTCTCTCTCTCCTCTTTCCCCCCCTCCACGAATCCTATTCCAACTAGGAAAGGGGGGGAGTCCTACTCCCAGAGGGAGTAGGACTCCTCCTGGCGCGCCAAACC
>NC_041386.1:603687094-603763828 GCF_002162155.2 Triticum dicoccoides | reverse complement strand
GAGCCTTTATATACGAAGGCAGGGGCACCCCCTAGAGACACAAGTTGATCCACGTGATCATATTCTTACCCGTGTGCGGTGCCCCCTTCCACCATAGACCTCGATAATATTGTAGCGGTGCTTAGGCGAAGCCCTGCGACAGTAGTACATCAAGATCGTCACCACGCCATCGTGCTGACGGAACTCTTCCCCAACACTTTGCTGGATCGGAGTCTGGGGATCGTCATCGAGCTAAACGTGTGCTAGAACTCGGAGGTGCCATAGTTTCGGTGCTTGATCGGTCGGGCCGTGAAGACGTACGACTACATCAACCAAGTTAACGCTTCCGTTGTCGATCTACAAGGGTACGTAGATCACACTCTCCCCCTCTCGTTGCTATGCATCACCATGATCTTGCGTGTGCGTAGGAATTTTTTTGAAATTACTACGAAACCCAATAGTGACAACACTGGAGCTATTGCCCTTGCCAAGGAGCCCAGGTTTCATAGGAAGACCAGGCATATCAAGCGTCGCTTCAACTCCATTCGTGAAAGTGTTCAAAATGGAGACATAGATATTTGTAAAGTACATACGGACCTGAATGTGGCAGATCCATTGACTAAACCTCTCCCTAGAGCAAAACATGATCAACACCAGAACTGCATGGGTGTTCGATTCATCACAATGTAACTAGACTATTGACTCTAGTGCAAGTGGGAGACTGTTGGAAATATGCCCTAGAGGCAATAATAAAATGGTTATTATTATATTTCTTTGTTCATGATAATTGTCTATTGTTCATGCTATAATTGTGTTATCCGGGAATCGTAATGCATGTGTGAATACATAGACCACAACACGTCCCTAGTGAGCCTCTAGTTGACTAGCTCGTTGATCGAAAGATAGTCATGGTTTCCTGACTATGGACATTGGATGTCATTGATAACGGGATCACATCATTAGGAGAATGATGTGATGGACAAGACCCAATCCTAAGCATAGCTCAAAGATCATGTAGTTCGTTTGCTATAGCTTTTCCGAATGTCAAGTATCATTTCCTTAGACCATGAGATTGTGCAACTCCCGGATACCGTAGGAGTGCTTTGGGTGTGCCAAACGTCACAACGTAACTCGGTGACTATAAAGGTACACTACAGGTATCTCCGAAAGTGTCTGTTGGGTTGGCACGAATCGAGACTGGGATTTGTCACTCCGTATGACGGAGAGGTATCTCTGGGCCCACTCGGTAATGCATCATCATAATGAGCTCAATGTGACCAAGTGGTTGATCACGGGATCATGCATTACGGTACGAGTAAAGTGACTTGCCGGTAACGAGATTGAACGAGGTATTGGGATACCGACGATCGAGTCTCAGGCAAGTAACGTACCGATTGACAAAGGGAATTGTATACGGGATTGATCGAATCCTCGACATCGTGGTTCATCCGATGAGATCATCGAGGAGCATGTGGGAGCCAACATGGGTATCCAGATCCCGCTGTTGGTTATTGACCGGAGAGTCGTCTCGGTCATGTCTGCGTGTCTCACGAACCCGTAGGGTCTACACACTTAAGGTTCGGTGACGCTAGTGTAGGATCTTGAAGTAGATGTGTCTAGAGGGGGGTGATTAGACACTTCATGCTAAAGTTGCAATTTTTTAAGCTTTTTCGGTTTAAGTAGAGTTTAGGCATAATTTCAACATTCACAATACATATCAAGCAAGTATGCAAAGAGTATATAGGCAGCGGAAAGTAAAGCATGCAACTTGCAAGAATGTAAGGGAAAGGGTTTGGAGAGTTCAAACGCAATTGGAGACACAGATGTTTTTCCCGTGGTTCGGATAGGTGGTGCTATCCTACATCCACGTTGATGGAGACTTCAACCCACGAAGGGTAACGGTTGTGCGAGTCCACGGAGGACTCCACCCATGAAGGGTAACGGTTGCGCGAGTCCACGGAGGGCTCCACCCACGAAGGGTCCACGAAGAAGCAACCACCCACAAAGGGTCCACGAAGAAGCAACCTTGTCTATCCCACCATGGCCATCGCCCACGAAGGACTTGCCTCACTAGCGGTAGATCTTCACGAAGTAGGCGATCTCCTTGCCCTTACAAACTCCTTGGTTCAACTCCACAATCTTGTCGGAGGCTCCCAAGTAACACCTAGCCAATCTAGGAGACACCAC
Source organism: Triticum dicoccoides (assembly GCF_002162155.2). Classification (NCBI taxonomy): domain Eukaryota; kingdom Viridiplantae; phylum Streptophyta; class Magnoliopsida; order Poales; family Poaceae; genus Triticum; species Triticum dicoccoides. The sequence goes on along the minus strand of NC_041386.1, from coordinate 603,761,662 downwards.
TCTCCAAGAAGTAACAAATGGTGTGTAGGTAATGAACTCCTTGCTCTTGTGCTTCAAATGATAGTCTCCCCAACACTCAACTCTCTCTCATAAGATTTGGATCTGGTGGAAAAAAGGTTTGAGTGGAAAGCAACTTGGGGAAAGCTAGAGATCAAGATTCATATGGTAGGAATGGAATATCTTGGCCTCAACACATGAGTAGGTAGTTCTCTCTCAGAAATAGGATGCTGGAAGTGTAGGCTTAGTCTGATAGCTCTCACCACGAATGAAGAGGAGGTGGAGGGGTATATATAGCCTCCACACAAAATCCAACCGTTACACACAGTTTTCCAATCTCGGTGGGACCAAATCAACAGACTCGGTCGGACCGAAATAGTAAACCTAGTGACCGTTAGAGATTTTGGTGGGACCGACTGGATCAACTCGGTGGGACCGATGTGCTAGGGTTAGGGAAAATCCAAAACTCGGTTTGACCGATTACTCAAACTCGGTGGGACCGATTTGGGTAATAAGTGAAACAAAGAGTTGGCCAAGCAAACTCGGTGGGGCCGATTGCATATCTCGGTGGGACCGAAAATATTGCAATAGGTAACAGAGAGTTTGCGAGCCCATCTCGGTGAGGCCGAGATCCTATCGGTGAGACCGAGCTGATTAGGGTTTCTAGCAGTGGCTATGACAGGTGAAACTCGGTGGCGCCGGATAGGAATAATCGGTAGGTCCGAGTTTGGCTTTGGGTTTAGGTCATATGTGGAAGTGGGAAAGTAGTTGAGGGTTTTGGAGCATATCACTAAGCACATGAAGCAAGAGGCTCATTAAGCAACACCTCATCCCTCCTTGATAGTATTGGCTTTTCCTATGGACTCAATGTGATCTTGGATCACTAAAATGTAAAATGAAGAGTCTTGAGCTTGAAGCTTTAGCCAATCCTTTGTCCCTAGCATCTTGAAGGAGTTCCCACAACCTTTAGTCCATGCCACTCCATTGTTGAACTTATCTGAAACATACTAGATAGAAACATTAGTCCAACAAGAGATATGTTGTCATCAATTAGCAAAACCACCTAGGGAGCACTTGTGCTTTCAATCTCCCCCTTTTTGGTAATTGATGGCAACATACATCAAAGCTTTAGATAAAGATATCAAGAACAGCAAGTAAAGCTTTGGAAGGACATGTAACAAGCATAGGCTCCCCCTACATGTATGCACTCGTGTAAATATGAAATATAGAGGCATGTGAGAGCATAACCATGACAGAGTAGGCAATGTGTTACATGTATCTTGGCCATATGCATCAGAGCAAAAGATTATCAAGGAAAATACCTTCATGCTCATGAGTCCTTGCAAACAGTATGTACATAAGCAAGAACTCCTCATACTCATGATTTTGATGCATATACTTACCTTGTGGTCTTTGAGTTGGCTTAGGATGGAATGAACATGCACAAACAAAGTTAGATAACACAGGTACATCCACTAGCCAGAGCAAACAAAAGAAACCACAAGAATGCCAAGACTGGGATGACATGTAGAGAGTGAGTACAAGGTACCACATTGGATTCAACATGTCCCCAAGAATAAAGATATGCAAAGAATTTGACTAATTTCTTTCCCTTAGGTGTCTTGCTCCCCCTGAATCTGACATGGGATATTGGGAGAGGATAGGGAACAGAAAATCAGAGCTGAAAGATATGAATAGAACTTAATTCAAATGAGTACATATGAACATGTCTTTCCCCCAAAAAGACATGTGGCATCTCTCCTCTTGAACATCAAGCATCTGGGATCCTTGAGTATTCTCCCCCCTGGAGATTTCTTTCTCCCCCTTAATATTTGGGATCCTTGAGTATTCTCTCCCCCTTAGTACTTTCTCCTTTGTAGGTGATAAGCTTTTGATGTGATCTCTCTCTCCCCGATGATAAGCTTTGATGTGATCTCTCTCTCCCCCTTTGACATCAATTTCCAAGAAGGTTTTTCCTGGAATCCGTCGAATAGGTTTGGTCCTTGAGATTCAGCACAAAGCAGTGAATAAGACTGTGATGCTTGTAGAGGATAAGATTCATTGAGTGGAGCTAGATCAGAAGAAATATAGAATATGTGGCAAACTGTTTTTCCTGTTGCGAAATCGGTGAAACCGAGTTCATCACAGAGAAAACTCTTGTCACCTCAGCTCACTAGTCAAGTAAGATCTCACAAAGATTTGCAATGAATTAGCTGAAAGATTTGCAAGGAATTTGATGCAGAAATATGCAGAACAAAAATCAAAAAGAAAAGAGTGAAAGTTTCTAGATGAAGTTTTTTTTTTGAAAAAGAAAGAAACAAATATGCAAGGGACAAATGCAATAACTCAGAAAAGAACACAAGAGAACTTCATCTAGAATTGGGCGGTGACATAGTCACCTATGTTAGAGTATATTGACTTAGGAGTCAAGTGAGGACACTTGATCATAGGTCATACTCATTGTTTAAGCTCAAAATGGGGTTACCATTTTTCATTTAAGCATCTTGATGTATTCACATCTTGTTGAGTTGCTTTGACTCATGTCTTGGAGTAAAGCTTCTCTAAGATGGAATAACATACCTTGGGTGGTGGTGTGGTTCTTGCTCATGTAGTTGAACTTGTGTGGGTGCTCAAGGTTGATGTAGCTCATCAAGAGTTGGGAGCACCACTTGGAGTTTGAGTTCATCTACCTACATGGGTTAGTTCTTGCAAGGAAGAGCACTTGTGTATCCAAAAATGACAATCATGAAGCTCAACATAGAGTTTGTCAAAGGATAAGTTTGAATGGTTTTGTGCTTCCTTGTCTTCAACCACCATTGTGTAGAGTCTTGGTGATGTAGAGATTGCTCAAGATGTGAGTGAGTCGCAATCTCATGGAATTAGATTCAACCAAGCACCTACATGGGTTAGACAACATGCAAGGTGCAAATATATCCAAGACATAAGATAGTTATCATAAGAGATATATCATGGATTAGTCATAAGCTCATGTCTTGCATGTATCCAATGGAGTTTCTACTCCAAGTTCGAAGCATCAATGATGTTCAATTCTCCTCTCAACCTGCAAAACACTTTCTCGTCAAGAGGTTTAGTAAATATATCCGCTAATGGCTTATCGGTGCGAACATGCTTAAGATCAATGTCACCCTTAGCAACATGATCTCGAATGAAATGATGACGAACTTCAATATGCTTAGTTCGAGAATGTTGTATAGGATTATGACCAATTTTGATAGCACTTTCATTGTCACAAAGTAGTGGAACATGTTTCACATAAATCCCATAATCTTTAAGAGTTTGGGTCATCCAAAGTAACTGAGCACAACATGAACCAGCGGCAATGTATTCCGCTTCGGCGGTGGATAAGGATACCGAGTTCTGTTTCTTGGAAGACCAAGACACAAGAGATCTACCAAGAAATTGACAAGTACCCGAAGTGGACTTTCTATCAATCTTGTCTCCGGCATAATCTGAGTCGGAATAGCCAACAAGATCAAAAGAAGATCTCTTAGGATATCAAATGCCAAAATTTGGTGTATGGATTAAATATCTCACTATCCTTTTCACAGCCTTAAGATGACATTCTTTAGGAGCAGCTTGATATCGTGCACACATGCACACACTTAGCATAATATCGGGACGTGAAGCACATAGGTATAACAATGAACCAATCATAGAGCGATAAACCTTTTGATCAACCGGTTCACCATCTTTGGTCAAATCATTATGTCCACTAGTAGGCATGGGTGTAGACATACCTTTGCATTCTTGCATATTGAACTTCTTGAATAAGTCCTTGGTGTACTTTGTTTGAGAGACAAATGTACCTTCCTTAGTTTGCTTGATTTGCAAACCGAGAAAGAATTTGAGTTCACTCATCATAGACATCTCAAACTTCTCTGACATTAGCTTTCCAAACTTCTCACTAAAGAGAGGGTTAGTTGAACCAAATATGATATCATCGACATAAATTTGGCATACAAATAGTTCTCCATTAACCCTTTTAGTAAAAAGAGTAGAATCAATTTTACCAATTTCAAAACCACTTGTAATAAGGAACTTGGTCAAGCATTTATACCATGCTCTAGGAGCTTGTTTAAGACCATAAAGAGCTTTGTGAAGTTTGTAAACATGATTTGGTTTTTTAGGATTGACAAAGCCAGGAGCTTGTTTGACATAAACTTCCTCCTCTATTTCACCATTTAGAAAAGCACTTTTAATGTCCACTTGGTACAAGGTGATATTATGGTGATTAGCATAGGCAAGTAAGATGCGAATGGACTCAAGTCTAGCAACGGGAGCATATGTCTCACCATAGACAATACCTTCGACTTGTGTGTATCCTTGGGCGACGAGACGTGCTTTGTTGCGAACCACTTGTCCATCTTCATCTTGCTTGTTGCGAAACACCCACTTGGTACCAATGATGTTGTGGTCCTTGTCGGGCTTCTCAACCAATGTCCAAACTTGGTTTCTCTCAAAATTGTGTAGCTCTTCATGCATAGCATTTATCCAATCCGGATCTTCCAATGCTTCTTCTACCTTCATAGGTTCAATGCTAGAGATGAATGAATAGTTTTCACAAAAGTTAGCTAAACGAGTTTTTGAGTGAGTGATTCTCCCAGTTTGTATATCATTGAGGTTTTGATCGACGGGATGATCTTTGGCAATTATTGCTCGAACTCGTGAGAGCTTTTGCTTGGGTCTTCATTGAACATCTTCTTCATCTTGTTCTTCTTCTTGGCCTTCTTCATTGTTGACGTTGTCGTTCTCTTGTCGTGGTGGAGAAGGAGGTTGTTGATGTTCGTCTTGATGTATTTCCTCGTCTTCTTCATCTTGGTGTGTCCCACTTGTGGATGCTTCTGTGTCGATTCTTGGTTCACCTTGTTGTGAAGTAGAAGCTTCCACTTGGATGGATGAAGTACTCTCCTTCACCTCCGTTGGACGAATTTTGCCAATGGACAAGTCTTGGATTGCTTCTGAAGGTTCTTTGTCTCCTACATCAATTGGCAATTGCTCTACTTGCGAGCCATTAGATTCATCAAACTTCACATCTACCGTCTCTTCAACCTTTCGGGTGAAATTGTTATAGACACGGTAAGTGTGAGAGTTTGAGCCATAACCAAGTAGAAAACCTTCATGAGATTTAGGAGCAAACTTTGAACGACAATGCTTATCAAGAATGTAGCACTTTGAGCCGAATACTCGAAAGTATCCAACTTGGGGTTTGTTATCGGTGAGAAGCTCGTATGCCGTCTTGCCGAGTAGCTTGTGAAGATATAAGCGATTTGTTGCGTGACAAGCTGTCTCAACCGCTTCTGCCCAAAAGTGCTTCGCCGTCTTGTATTCATCAAGCATCGTTCTTTCCATTTCGATGAGCGTCCGGTTCTTCCTCTCAACAACTCCATTTTGTTGAGGTGTGTGCGTATCCGAGAACTCGTGTGAAATCCCTTCTTAGTCAAGAAAGGTGTCCACATTTGCGTTCTTGAACTCCGTTCCGTTGTCACTCCGAACCTTCTTGATCTTCACGTCAAACTGATTTTGGGCCTTCCTAGCGAAGTTTCTGAAGATCTTCTGGACCTGCGACTTGTCATTAAGAAAGAACACCCACGTAAATCTTGAAAAGTCATCAACTATAACTAGACCAAAAGAATTTCCACCGAGACTCTTGTAGGCGTCGGGACCAAAAAGATCCATATGAAGTAGCTCAAGTGGCCTCCTTGTGGTCATGATGTTCTTCACGGGATGTCTTCCTCCAACCTGTTTACCTGCTTGACAAGCACTGCAAAGTCTATCCTTATCAAATATGACATCGTTAACTCCAAGGATATGATTTCCTTTAATAAGCTTATCAAGGTTTCTCATGCCAACGTGACCTAGTCGTCTATGCCACAACCAACCTTTTGAGGATTTAGCAACAAAGCAAGTTTTAGGTTGTGCCTTTTTAGACAAATCGACAATGTAAAGATCACCTCTATGCATACCCGTAAAGACCATTTTATGATTGTCTCCACGAAAAACTTGGCAATCTACCTCAGTAAATAGGACATTCAAACCGAAATCAGCAAGTCTAGATACTGAAAGTAAGTTGTAGCCGAGAGATTCAACGAGCATGACATTTTGAATGGAACTATCATGTGAGATGGCCACCTTACCAAGGCCAACCACTTTACCCTTTGAATTATCACCAAAGGTGACATATTTTCGAGGGCCGTCATTTTCAGCAAGCTCACGGAACATCTCTTCATCTCCGGTCATATGATCAGTACATCCACTATCAAGAACCCATTACTTTCCTCCTGATTCATATCCCCGAAGATTTGCCATAAGACCAAAATGTCTCATTGCATCATCAAGATCTAAGTCACTATCATCATCATCATAGTATCCATGTTCATCATGATCTTGTGACTCATCATTTCCTAGAGAGGGTAATTCATTAGATAAATGATCATCAAAGTGGTCACTTTTATGAATTCTTATAGCTTCGAATATGATATCACTAATGATTCCAACATCTCCTTTAGCATGCTTAAGATTGGTAAGTTCAAATAGACAATTACCAAAGCTAGGATCACTAGAGTTCATCTTACTCAAGGCAATAGATTTATGGAGAATTTCATCCAAAGTTTTCAAGGAATGATCGGCAAATCGTTCCTCAAAAAATTTCCATATAGTATAGGCACAATTAAGAGTAGGCAAACTAGCAATCAAATTTTTGGGCAATCCTCTAATGATGAGCTCAATAGTTCTAAGATTGCCAATCATGTCAATATCTTCATCTAGGGTAGGATGCAAAGGATCAATATGAGGTGCACAAGGACTAGCAATATACTTATTCAAATGATATTGATTGAAGATTACAAGCATCTCATTTTTCCACTCATGAAAATACTCTCCATCAAGAATAGGCACTCTATGTCTAAGACTCCCTAAGGTAGACACATCCATCTTCCTCCAATGGTGATTAAACCAAGCAATGGAGACCAAAGCTCTGATACCACTTGTAGGATCTTGAAGTAGATGTGTCTAGAGGGGGGTGATTAGACACTTCATGCTAAAGTTGCAATTTTTTAAGCTTTTTCGGTTTAAGTAGAGTTTAGGCATAATTTCAACATTCACAATACATATCAAGCAAGTATGCAAAGAGTATATAGGTAGCGGAAAGTAAAGCATGCAACTTGCAAGAATGTAAGGGAAAGGGTTTGGAGAGTTCAAACGCAATTGGAGACACGGATGTTTTTCCCGTGGTTCGGATAGGTGGTGCTATCCTACATCCACGTTGATGGAGACTTCAACCCACGAAGGGTAACGGTTGCGCGAGTCCACGGAGGGCTCCACCCACGAAGGGTAACGGTTGCGCGAGTCCATGGAGGGCTCCACCCACGAAGGGTCCACGAAGAAGCAACCACCCACAAAGGGTCCATGAAGAAGCAACCTTGTCTATCCCACCATGGCCATCACCCACGAAGGACTTGCCTCACTAGCGGTAGATCTTCACGAAGTAGGCGATCTCCTTGCCCTTACAAACTCCTTGGTTCAACTCCACAATCTTGTCGGAGGCTCCCAAGTAACACCTAGCCAATCTAGGAGACACCACTCTCCAAGAAGTAACAAATGGTGTGTAGGTAATGAACTCCTTGCTCTTGTGCTTCAAATGATAGTCTCCCCAACACTCAACTCTCTCTCATAAGATTTGGATCTGGTGGAAAGAAGGTTTGAGTGGAAAGCAACTTGGGGAAAGCTAGAGATCAAGATTCATATGGTAGCAATGGAATATCTTGGCCTCAACACATGAGTAGGTAGTTCTCTCTCAGAAATAGGATGCTGGAAGTGTAGGCTTAGTCTGATAGCTCTCACCATGAATGAAGAGGACGTGGAGGGGTATATATAGCCTCCACACAAAATCCAACCATTACACACAGTTTTCCAATCTCGGTGGGATCGAATCAACAGACTCGGTCGGACCGAAATAGTAAACCTAGTGATCATTAGAGATTTCGGTGGGACCGACTGGATCAACTCGGTGGGACCGATGTGCTAGGGTTAGGGAAAATCCAAAACTCGGTTTGACCGATTACTCAAACTCGGTGGGACCGATTTGGGTAATAAGTGAAACAAAGAGTTGGCTAAGCAAACTCGGTGGGGCCGATTGCATATCTCGGTGGGACCGAAAATATTGCAATAGGTAACAGAGAGTTTGCGAGCCCATCTCGGTGAGACCGAGATCCCATCGGTGAGACCGAGCTGATTAGGGTTTCTGGCAGTGGCTATGACAGGTGAAACTCGGTGGCGCCGGATAGGAATAATCGGTAGGTCTGAGTTTGGCTTTGGGTTTAGGTCATATGTGGAAGTGGGAAAGTAGTTGAGGGTTTTGGAGCATATCACTAAGCACATGAAGCAAGAGGCTCATTAAGCAACACCTCATCCCTCCTTGATAGTATTGGCTTTTCCTATGGACTCAATGTGATCTTGGATCACTAAAATGTAAAATGAAGAGTCTTGAGCTTGAAGCTTTAGCCAATCCTTTGTCCCTAGCATCTTGAAGGAGTTCCCACAACCTTTAGTCCATGCCACTCCATTGTTGAACTTATCTGAAACATACTAGATAGAAACATTAGTCCAACAAGAGATATGTTGTCATCAATTACCAAAACCACCTAGGGAGCACTTGTGCTTTCAACTAGGGTTGTTGAGATATTAGTATATGGTAACCCGAAAGTTGTTCGGAGTCCCAGATGAGATCCCGGACATCACGAGGAGCTCTGGATTGGTCCGGAGGTGAAGATTTATATATAGGAAGTCAAGTTTCGGCCATCGAGAAGGTTTTCGGGGTAATCGGTATTGTATCGGGACCACCGGAAGGGTCCCGGGGGTCCACCGGGTGGGGCCACCTATCATGGAGGGCCCCATGGGCTGAAGTGGGAGGGGAACCAGCCCCAGATGGGCTGGTGCGCCCCCCATGGGCCTCCCCTGCGCCTAGGGTTGGAAACCCTAGGGGTGGGGGCGCCCCACTTGGCTTGGGGGGCACTCCACCCCCCTTGACCACCGCCCCCCCTTGGAGATTCAATCTCCTAGGGCCGGCGCCCCCCTTAGGGGTCCTATAAATAGTGGGGGGAGGGAGGGCAGCCGGACCCTAGCCCCTGGCGCCTCCCTCTCATTCCCGTGACACTCCTCCCTCTCCCTTAGCTTGGCGAAGCCCTGCCGAGATCACCGTTGCTTCCACCACCACGCCGTCGTGCTACTGGATCTTCATCAAGCTCTCCTTCCCCCTTGCTGGATCAAGTTCGACGAGACGTCTTCCCAACCGTACGTGTGTTGAACGCGGAGGTGCCGTCCGTTCGGCGTTAGGTCATCGGTGATTTGGATCACGACGAGTACGACTCCATCAACCCCGTTCTCTTGAACGCTTCCGCGCGCGATCTACAAGGGTATGTAGATGCACTCCCCTCTCCCTCGTTGCTAGATGACTCCATAGATTGATCTTGGTGATGCGTAGAAAATTTTAAAAAATTCTGCTACGTTCCCCAACATTAGTGACTTTGGAGTGACTCTTTGTTGCATGTTGAGGGATAGTTATGTGATCCAATTATGATATTATTGTTGAGGGGACTTACACTAGCGAAAGTATGAACCCTAGGACTTATTTCCTATCATTGCAATACCGTTTATGCTCACTTTTATCACTTGCTACCTTGCTGTTTTTATTATTTCAGATTACAAATACCTTTATCTACTATCCATATATCACTTGTTTCACCATCTCTTCGCCGAACTAGTGCACCTATACAATTTACCATTGTATTGGGTGTGTTGGGGACACAAGAGACTCTTTGTTATTTGGTTGCAGGGTTGCTTGAGAGAGACCATCTTCATCCTACAGCTCCTACGGATTGATAAACCTTAGGTCATCCACTTAAGGGAAATTTGCTACTGTCCTACAAACCTCTGCACTTGGAGGCCCAACAACGTCTATAAGAAGAAGGTTGTGTAGTAGACATCAAGCTCTTTTCTGGCGCCGTTGCCGGGGAGGTGAGTGCTTGAAGGTATATCTTTAGATCTTGCAATCGAGTCTTTTAGTTTCTTGTTTTATCACTAGTTTAGTTTATAAAAAATAGAATTGAGTTTGTCTCATACGCTTCACCTTTTTAATATCTTTCGTGAGTATGATGGAAAGGATAATTGTGCTCAAGTGCTAGAAGAAGAAATCTATAAAATGTTTGGCACTAAATATTTGAATGATGAGCATGATTGCAATGTTGTTAGTATGAATTCCTTGAATATCCATGATGCTAATGATATGCAAAGCCACAAGCTTGGGGAAGCTATGTTTGATGAAGATGATATTTTTTGTCCCCCAAGTTTTGATGAGCAAATTTATTATGATGAAAGCATGCCTCCTATTTATGATGATTATTGTGATGACACGTATGCTTTAAGAATAATGATAACCATGAAACTTTTCATCTTGATCTTAATTTTCAATCACATGATAGTTATTTTGTTGAGTTTGCTCCCACTATTATTCATGAGAAGAATTTTGCTTGTGTGGAGAGTAGTAAAATTTATATGCTTGTAGATCATGAAAAGAGTGCTTTATGTGATAGTTATATTGTTGAATTCATTCATGATGCTACTGAAAATTATTATGAGGGAGGAATATATGCTTGTAGGAATGGCAATAATATCAAGTTTCCTCTCTATGTGCTTAAAGTTTTGAAGTTATGCTTGTTTTACCATCCTATGCAAGTTGATTCTTGTTCCCACAAGTTGTTTGATCACAAAATCCCTATGCATAGGAAGTGGGTTAGACTTAAATGTGCTAGTCATATTATTCATGATGCTCTCTTTATGTTTCAAATCTTATCCTTTATGTGAGCATCGTTGAAATAATCATGCCTAGCTAGGGGCGTTAAACGATAGCGCTTGTTGGGAGGCAACCCAACCCTATTCTTGTTCTTTACTTTTTGATCTTGCTTAATAATAAATAATTCATCTAGCCTCTGTTATGATTAAGTTTTTATGCTTTTAATTAGTGTTTGTGCCAAGTAGAACCTTTGGGAAGACTTGGGGAAAGTCTTTGCGATCATGCTGTAAAAAACAGAAACTTTAGCGCTCACGAGAATTGCTGCTATTTTTATTTGGAGAGTGCTATTTAGTTAATTATTTTTTCAGATGATTAATAGACACATTACTCAGGTCCAGCAATTTATTTTAGAATTTTTGGGGTTCCAGAAGTTTGCGTTAGTTACAGATTACTACAGACTGTTCTGTTTTTGACAGATTCTATTTTCTATGTGTTGTTTGCTTATTTCGATGAATCTATGGCTAGTAAAATAGTTTATAAACCATAGATAAGTTGGAATTCAGTAGGTTTAACACCAATATAAATAAATAATGAGTTCATTACAGTACCTTGAAGTAGTGTTTTCTTTTCTTTTGCTAACGGAGCTTACGAGTTTTCTGTTAAGTTTTGTGTTGTGAAGTTTTCAAGTTTTGGGTAAAGATTCGATGGACTATAGAATAAGGAGTGGGAAGAGCCTAAGATTGGGGATGCCCAAGGCACCCCAAGGTAATATTCAAGGATAGCCAAGAGCCTAAGCTTGGGGATGCCCCGGAAGGCATCCCCTCTTTCGTCTTCGTTTATCGGTAACTTTACTTGGAGCTATATTTTTATTCACCACATGATATGTGTTTTGCTTGGAGCGTCAATTTATTTTGTTAGAATTTGCTTGCTGTTATTTAGAACAATGTTTTGCATCTTTTATTTCAATAAAAGTGGCATTGATAGCCTTTACTATGCCTAGGTTACAAGTATACATGTTGCTGTTTGAAAACAGAAAGTTTACTGCTGTTGCTATAATTCCCTAGAAAAGTCAGAATGTGATAAAATGTTGAAACCTTTTGCATATTAATCTCTGATAAATTTACTACAGTGGGAATTTTCTTTCGTAATTTTTGGAGCTAGGGAAGTATGGATGTTGCTGCATTCTTTACAGACTGTCCTGTTTAGGCAGATTGCTGTTATGTTTGCATTGTTTGCACATGTTTGCTTCTTTAATGATTCTATTTGAGGATAGGACTATTAAATATGCAGAGGAATTTAGTATGCAATGTTTAATAATAATTTTAGTGATTTTCTACAGTAGAGTATGATAAGGTTTTTGCAATGGTTTATACTAACTTATCTCACGAGTCCTTGTTGAGTTTTGTGTGGATGAAGCTTTTGAGATTTAGGGAGATCGTGATATGAGAGGAATTAAGGAGACACAAAAGCTCAATCTTGGGGATGCCCAAGGAACCCCAAGATAATATTTCAAGAAGTCTCAAGAGTCTAAGCTTGGGGATGGCCCGGTTGGCATCCCACCTTTCTTCTTCAACAACTATCAGTTAGTTTCGGTTGATCCTAAGTTTTTGCTTCTTCACATGATGTTTGCCATTCGTAGAATGTCATTTTATTTAGTTTTGCTTGCTGTTTGAATAAAATACCAAGATCTGAAATTATTAAATGTTAGAGAGTCTTCACATAGTTGCATAATTATTCAACTACTCATTGATCTTCACTTATATCTTTCGGAGTAGTTTGTCATTTGCTCTAGTGCTTCACTTATACCTTTTAGAGCATGGTGGTAGTTTTATTTTGAAGAAATAGATGAACTCTCATGCTTCACTTGGATTATTTTGAGAGTCTTAAATAGCATGGTAATTTGCTTAAAATCCTAATATGCTAGGTATTCAAGATTAGTAAAAAAATTCTTATGAGTGTTTTGAATACTAAGATAAGTTTGATGCTTGATGATTGTTTTGAGATATGGAGGTAATAATATCAAAGTCGTGATAGTTGAGTAGTTGTGAAATTGAGAAATGCTTGTGTTGAAGTTTGCAAGTCCCGTAGCATGCACGTATGGTAAACGTTATGTAACAAATTTGAAACATAAGGTGTTATTTGATTGTCCTCCTTATGAGTGGCGGTTGGGGACGAGCGATGGTCTCTTCCTACCAATCTATCCCCCTAGGAGCATGCGCATAGTACCGAGGTTTTTGATGACTTGTAGATTTTTGCAATAAGTATGTGAATTCTTTATGACTAATGTTGAGTCCATGGATTATATGCACTCTCACCCTTCCATCCTTGCTAGCCTCTTCGATACCGTGCATTGCCCTTTCTCACATTGAGAGTTGGCGCAAACTTCGCCGGTGCATCTAAACCCCGTGATATGATAAGCTTTGTCACACATAAACCTCCTTATATCTTCGTCAAAACAGCCACCATACCTACCTATTGTGGCATTTCCATAGCCATTCCGAGATATATTGCCATGCAAATTTCCACCATTCCGTTTATTGTTGCATGCATCATCATTGTCATATTGCTTTGCATGATCATGTAGTTGACATCGTATTTGTGGCAAAGCCACCGTTCATAATTCTTCCATACATGCCACTCTTGGTTCATTGTATATCCCGGTACACCACCAGAGGCATTCATGAGTCATCTTTGTTCTAGTATCGAGTTGTAATCATTGAGTTGTAAATAAATAGAAGTGTGATGATCATCATTATTAGAGCATTGTCCCAAGTGAGGAATAAAAAAAGAGAAAGGCCATAAAAAAGAGAAGGCCCAAAAAAATAGAAAGGCCATAAAAAAGGCCCAAAAAAATGAGAGAAAAAGAGAGAACGGACAATGTTACTATCCTTTTACCACACTTGTGCTTCAAAGTAGCACCATGATCTTCATAGTAGAGAGTCTCTCATGTTAAAACTTTCATATACTAGTGGGAAATTTTCATTATAGAACTTGGCTTGTATATTCCAACAATGGGCCTCCTCAAGTGCCCTAGGTCTTCGTGAGCAAGCAAGTTGGATGCACACCCACTTAGTTTGTTGAGCTTTCATACATTTATAGCTCTAGTGCATCCGTTGCATGGCAATCCCAACTCCTTGCATTAACATCAATCGATGGGCATCTCCATAGCCCATTGATTAGCCTCGTTGATGTGAGACTTTCTCCTTTTTGTCTTCTCCACATAACCCCCTCATTATTCTATTCCACCCAAAGTGCTATATCCATGGCTCATGCTCATGTATTGCGTGAAAGTTTATAGGTTTGAGATTACTAAAGTATGACACAATTGCTTGGCTTGTCATCGGGGTTGTGCATGATGAGAGCATTCTTGTGTGATGAAAATGAAACATGACTAAACTATATGATTTTGTAGGGATGAACTTTCTTTGGCCATGTTATTTTGAGAAGACATAATTGCTTAGTTAGTATGCTTGAAGTATTATCATTTTTATGTCAATATGAACTTTTGTCTTGAATCTTTCGGATTTGAATATTCATACCACAATTAAGAAGAATTACATTGAAATTATGCCAAGTAGCACTCCGCATCAAAAATTCTGTTTTTATCATTTACCTACTCGAGGACGAGCAGGAATTAAGCTTGGGGATGCTTGATACGTCTCCAACGTATTTATAATTTTTGATTTCTCCATGCTATGTTATCTACTATTTTGGGCAATATTGGGCTTTATTATCCACTTTTATATTATTTTGGGACTAACCTATTAACCGGAGGCCCAGCCCAGATTTGTTGTTTTTGCCTATTTCAGTGTTTCGAAGAGAAGGAATATCAAACGGAGTCGAAATGGAACGAAATCAACTGGAGAAGTTATTTTTGGAAGGAAAGCTACCGGATGGACTTGGACCCCACGTCAGGAGCCAAGGGAGGTGCTCACGAGGGTGGGGGCACCCCCCCTAGGGCGCGCCCCCTGCCTCGTGGGGCCCCCGAAGCTCCACCGACGTACTTCCTGCACCCATATATACTCACGTACCCTAAAACTTCCAGAACACAATAGATCGGGAGTTCCGCCACCAGAAGCCTCCGTAGCCACCGAAAACCAATCTAGACCCGTTCTGGCACCCTACCGGAGGGGGGAATCCTTCCCCGGTGGCCATCTTCATCATCCCGGTGCTCTCCATGACGAGGAGGAAGTAGTTCTCCCTCGGGGCTGAGGGTATGTACCAGTAGCTATGTGTTTGATCTCTCTCTCTCTCTCATGTTCTTGATTTGGCACGATCTTGATGTATCGCGAGCTTTGCTATTATAGTTGGATCTTATGTTTCTCCTTCCCCTCTACTCTCTTGTAATGAATTGAGTTTCCCCTTTGGAGTTATCTTATCGGATTGAGTCTTTAAAGATTTGAGAACACTTGATGTATGTCTTGTCATGCGTATCTGTGGTGACAATGGGATACCACGTGATTCACTTGATGTATGTTTTGGTGATCAACTTGCGGGTTCCGCCCATGAACCTATGCATAGGGGTTGGCACACGTTTTCGTCGTGATTCTCCGGTAGAAATTTGGGGCACTCTTTGAGGTCCTTTGTGTTGGTTGAATAGATGAATTTGAGATTGTGTGACGCATATCGTATAATCATACCCACGGATACTTGAGGTGACATTGGAGTATCTAGGTGACATTAGGGTTTTGGTTGATTTGTGTCTTAAGGTGTTATTCTAGTACGAACTCTAGGGCTGTTTGTGACAATTATAGGAATAGCCCAACGGATTGATTGGAAAGAATAACTTTGAGGTGGTTTCGTACCCTACCATAATCTCTTCGTTTGTTCTCTGCTATTAGTGACTTTGGAGTGACTCTTTGTTGCATGTTGAGGGATAGTTATGTGATCCAATTATGATATTATTGTTGAGGGAACTTACACTAGCGAAAGTATGAACCCTAGGTCTTATTTCCTATCATTGCAATACCGTTTATGCTCACTTTTATCACTTGCTACCTTGCTGTTTTTATTATTTCAGATTACAAATACCTTTATCTACTATCCATATACCACTTGTTTCACCATCTCTTCGCCGAACTAGTGCACCTATACAATTTACCATTGTATTGGGTGTGTTGGGGACACAAGAGACTCTTTGTTATTTGGTTGCAGGGTTGCTTGAGAGAGACCATCTTCATCCTATGCCTCCTACAGATTGATAAACCTTAGGTCATCCACTTGAGGGAAATTTGCTACTGTCCTACAAACCTCTGCACTTGGAGGCCCAACAATGTCTACAAGAAGAAGGTTGTGTAGTAGACATCAAGGTGCCGTGAATCTGACAGAGCTTGTCAAGAATCTTGTGTAGGCCAGATGGTCCTTCTCTGCTGCCTTTGAAAGGCTTTTTCCGCTGACCTGGTCGAGAGCCCCTGAATCCGGCGTTTACCGCTGTATTATCTGGTCTACCTTCTTTATTTTGACGCTTGTTTTTGTTGCATCATGGTTTTCCATTGCCATCCCTGACTTCGGATGTGCTTGGGTCGCTGGTGTTGCTACGAGCCAACCAGCTGTCTTCGCCCGTGTAAAAGCGGGTCATGAGGCTTGTTAGGGCTGCCATTGTTCTCAGTTTTTCTTGGCCGAGGTGTCTGGCGAGCCATTCATCTTGGAAGCTGTGTTTGAAAGCTGCTAAGGCTTCGGCGTCCGGACAGTCGACGATTTGGTTCTTCTTGGTGAGAAACCTGTTCCAAAGCTTTCGGGCGGACTCTCCGGACGATTGGATAATATGACTTAAATCGTCTGCATCCGGAGGTCGGACGTAAGTCCCTTGAAAATTAGCCCGAAAAGCGTCCTCGAGCTCCTCCCAACTTCCAGTTGAGTTTCCGGGGAGGCTTTTCAACCAGTGTCGAGCTGGTCCTTTAAGCTTGAGGGGCAAGTATTTAATGGCATGGAGATCGTCTTCGCGAGCCATATGGATATGGAGGATAAAGTCCTTGATCCAGACTCCAGGGTCTATGGTCCTGTCGTACGCCTCTATGTTCACTGGTTTGAATCCTTCTGGGAAATCGTGATCCAGCACCTCATCGGTGAAACATAGGGGGTGTGCGGCACCCCTGTATTGGGACATGCCATGGCGTTCGGACGGTTGTAGTATTCGGTTTTGATTTTGTGCCAGAGAGCGCTTCCTAGATCCATAGATGGATCTGGTCGTACCTGATTTTTGGCGCAAGTTCTCACATAGATCGTGTGTTGACTTATGTGCGACTTTGTTAGCCGCTCTATCGCAGTCACAAGGTGGTGGATCCGTCCGGTTGGTCGTATCATTTTTTGGTTGCGTGGGCTCTAAGGCCTCATCATCGAATTCAGGTAATAGCTTGCGTTTTGGATAGCTATTTGTGTGGTAACTTCCACCATACTTTGTTTCGTTGACGAGCACTTTGTTCCACCTGCTGTTGAGCGTATCTTGTGCGGACTTAAGCCTTTGTTTCTGCTTCTTCAGACTCCTCGCCGTGGCAATAAGCCTTCTGCGGAGGTTCTCTTGCTCCAAGTGCGTTTTCCGAGATGATGTGTGCATCTTCGTCCGGACTATTTTCCTCCCAGACGGGGTTTGATGAGGTTTATCCTTGGCCTCGCTGTGTTCGGACGCCAGATCCACACTATGTTCGCCATTTGCATTTTCATCGTGCTCTGCCACCGGGGCGATGCGGTCATCGTTTCTTCTAGAGTCGACTGGACTGTTATTTCCTCTTGCGCTGTTATCGCTGTTTTTGCTATGGCGGGACTTAGAGCGGCGCCGCTGACGTCGACGCTTGGGTTGCTTGGAGGGGGCATCCTTCGCTGTCTCTTCGCCATTTCCCTCTTTGGGTGTATCCACCATGTATATGTCATGTGATGAAGTGGTTGTCCGGCGCCCTGTGGGCGCTAGTTCCTGTTCGTCTGCTGCATCATCGTTCATGCCGTCGATGTCTTGAATCTTTCGGATCTTTCGGATCTGAATATTCATACCACAATTGAGAAGAATTACATTAAAATTATGCCAAGTAGCACTCCGCATCAAAAAATTTGTTTTTATCATTTACCTACTCGAGGACGAGCAGGAATTAAGCTTGGGGATGCTTGATACGTCTCCAACGTATATATAATTTTTGATTGCTCCATGCTATGTTATCTACTATTTTGGGCAATATTGGGCTTTATTATCCACTTTTATATTATTTTTGGGACTAACCTATTAACCGGAGGCCCAACCCAGATTTTCTGTTTTTGCCTATTTCAGTGTTTCGAAGAAAAGGAATATCAACGGAATCGAAATGGAACGAAATCAACTGGAGAAGTTATTTTTGGAAGGAAAGCTACCAGATGGACTTGGATTCCACATTAGGAGCCAAGGGAGGTTCTCACGAGGGTGGGGCCCTCCTAGGGCACGCCCCCTGCCTCGTGGGGCCCCCGAAGCTCCACCGACGTACTTCCTGCACCCATATATACTCACGTACCCTAAAACTTCCAGAACACAATAGATCGGGAGTTCCGCCACCAGAAGCCTCCGTAGCCACCGAAAACCAATCTAGACCCGTTCCGACACCCTACCGGAGGGGGGGAATCCTTCTCCGGTGGCCATCTTCATCATCCCGGTGCTCTCCATGACGAGGATGGAGTAGTTCTCCCTCGGGGCTGAGGGTATGTACCAGTAGCTATGTGTTTGATCTCTTTCTCTCGTGTTCTTGATTTGGCACGATCTTAATGTATCGCGAGCTTTGCTATTATAGTTGGATCTTATGTTTCTCCTCCCCCTCTACTCTCTTGTAATGAATTGAGTTTCCCCTTTGGAGTTATCTTATCGGATTGAGTCTTTAAACATTTGAGAACACTTGATGTATGTCTTGCCATGCGTATCTGTGGTGACAATGGGATACCACGTGATTCACTTGATGTATGTTTTGGTGATCAACTTGCAGGTTCCGCCCATGAACCTATGCATAGGGGTTGGCACACGTTTTCGTCGTGATTCTCCGGTAGAACATTGGGGCACTCTTTGAGGCCCTTTGTGTTGATTGAATAGATGAATTTGAGATTGTGTGACGCATATCATATAATCATACCCATGGATACTTGAGGTTACATTGGAGTATCTAGGTGACATTAGGGTTTTGGTTGATTTGTTTCTTAAGGTGTTATTCTACTACGAACTCTAGGGTTGTTTGTGACAATTATAGGAATAGCCCACTGGATTGATTGGAAAGAATGACTTTGAGGTGGTTTCATACCCTACCATAATCTCTTCATTCGTTCTCCGCTATTAGTTGTTGGAAATATGCCCTAGAGGCAATAAGAAAATGGTTATTATTATATTTCTTTGTTCATGATAATTGTCTATTGTTCATGCTATAATTGTGTTATCCGGAAATCGTAATGCATGTGTGAATACATAGACCACAGCACGTCCCTAGTGAGCCTCTAGTTGACTAGCTCGTTGATCGAAAGATAGTCATGGTTTCCTGACTATGGACATTGGATGTCATTGATAACGGGATCACATCATTAGGAGAATGATGTTATGGACAAGACCCAATCCTATGCATAGCTCAAAGATCGTGTAGTTCGTTTGCTATAGCTTTTCCGAATGTCAAGTATCATTTCCTTAGACCATGAGATTGTGCAACTCCCTGATACCGTAGGAGTGCTTTGGGTGTGCCAAACGTCACAACATAACTTGGTGACTATAAAGGTACACTACAGGTATCTCCGAAAGTGTTTGTTGGGTTGGCACGAATCGAGACTGGGATTTGTCACTCCGTATAACGGAGAGGTATCTCTGGGCCCACTCGGTAATGCATCATCATAATGAGCTCAATGTGACCAAGTGGTTGATCACGGGATCATGCATTACGGTACGAGTAAAGTGACTTGCCGGTAACGAGATTGAACGAGGTATTGGGATACCGACGATTGAGTCTCGAGCAAGTAACGTACCGATTGACAAAGGGAATTCTATACGGGATTGATCGAATCCTCGACATCGTGGTTCATCTGATGAGATCATCGAGGAGCATGTGGGAGCCAACATGGGTATCCAGATCCCGCCGTTGGTTATTGACCGGAGAGTCATCTCGGTCATGTCTGTGTGTCTCCTGAACCCGTAGGGTCTGCACACTTAAGGTTCGGTGATGCTAGGGTTGTTGAGATATTAGTATACGGTAACCCGAAAGTTGTTCGGAGTCCCGGATGAGATCCCGGACGTCACGAGGAGGTGAAGATTTATATATAGGAAGTCAAGTTTCGGCCATCGAGAAGGTTTTCGGGGTAATCAGTATTGTACCGGGACCACCGGAAGGGTCCCGGGGGTCCACCGGGTGGGGCCACCTATCACGGAGGGCCCCATGGGCTGAAGTGGGAGGGGAACCAGCCCCAGATGGGCTGGGGCGCCCCCCATGGGCCTCCCCTGCGCCTAGGGTTGGAAACCTTAGGGGTGGGGGCGCCCCACTTGGCTTGGGGGGCACTCCACCCCCCTTGGCCACCGCCCCCTTAGGGGTCCTATAAATAGTGGGGGGGAGGGAGGGCAGCCGGACCCTAGCCCCTAGCGCCTCCCTCTCATTCCCGTGACACTCCTCCCTCTCCCTGAGCTTGGCGAAGCTCTGCCGAGATCACTGTTGCTTCCACCACCACGCCGTCGTGCTGATGGATCTTCATCAACCTCTCCTTCCCCCTTGCTGGATCAAGTTGGAGGAGACATCTTCCCAACCGTACGTGTGTTGAATGAGGAGGTGCCGTCCGTTCGGCGCTAGGTCATCGGTGATTTGGATCACGACAAGTACGACTCCATCAACCCCGTTCTCTTGAACGCTTCCGCGCACGATCTACAAGGGTACGTAGATGCACTCCCCTCTCTCTCGTTGCTAGATGACTCCATAGATTGATCTTGGTGATGCGTAGAAAATTTTAAAAAATTCTGCTACGTTCCCCAACAGTGGTATCAGAGCTAGGTCTATGTGTAGTTTGTATGCACGAGTAGAACACAAAGCAGTTGTGGGCGTGGATATTGTCAATTTGCTTGCCATTACTAGTGTTATCTTAGTTCGGCGGCATCGTGGGATGAAGCGGCCCGGACTGACCTTACACGTACGCTTACGTGAGACTGGTTCCACCGATTGACATGCACTAGTTGCATAAGGTGGCTAGCGGGTGTCTGTCTCTACCACTTTAGTCGGATCGGATTCGATGAAAAGGGTCCTTATGAAGGGTAAATAGAAATTGGCATATCACGTTGTGGTTTTGGCGTAGGTAAGAAACGTTCTTGCTAGAAACCTATAGCAGCCACGTAAAAACTTGCAACAACAATTAGAGGACGTCTAACTTGTCCAAAAGGATGTGATGAATGATATATGTGATGTATGAGATTGATCATGTTCTTGTAATAGGAATCATGACTTGCATGTCGATGAGTATGACAACCGGCAGGAGCCATAGGAGTTGTCTTAATTTATTTATGACTTGTGTGTCAACATAAACGTCATGTAATTACTTTACTTTATTGCTAAAGCGTTAGCCATAGTAGTAGAAGTAATAGATGACGAGACAACTTCAAGAAGACACGATGATGGAGATCATGATGATGGAGATCATGGTGTCATGCCGGTGACAACGATGATCATGAAGCCCCAAGATGGAGATCAAAAGGAGCAAATGATATTGGCCATATCATGTCACTATTTGATTGCATGTGATGTTTATCATGTTTTGCATCTTATTTGCTTAGAACGACGGTAGCTTAAATAAGATGATCCCTCATAATAATTTCAAGAAACTGTTCCCCCTAACTGTGCACCATTGCGAAGGTTCGTTGTTTCGAAGCACCAGGTGATGATCGGGTGTGATAGATTCTAACGTTCGAATACAATGGGTGTAAGCCAGATTTACACACGCAATACACTTAGGTTGACTTGACGAGCCTAGCATGTACAGACATGGCCTCGGAACACGGAAGACCGAAAGGTCGAGCATTAGTCGTATAGAAGATACGATCAACATGAAGATGTTCACCGATGTTGACTAGTCCGTCTCACGTGATGATCGGACACGGCCTAGTTGACTCGGATCATGTTTCACTTAGATGACTAGAGGGATGTCTATCTGAGTGGGAGTTCATTGAATAATTTGATTAGATGAACTTAATTATCATGAACTTAGTCTAAAATCTTTACACTATGTCTTGTAGATCAAATGGCCCACGCTAATGTTGCCCTCAACTTCAACGCGCTCCTAGAGAAAACCAAGCTGAAAGATGATGGCAGCAACTATACAGGCTGGGTCTGGAACCTGAGGATCATCCTCATAGCTGCCAAGAAAGATTATGTCCTAGAAGCACCGCTAGGTGACGCACCCATCCCAGAGAACCAAGACGTTATGAACGCTTGGCAGTCACGTGCTGATGATTACTCCCTCGTTCAGTGCGGCATGCTTTACAGCTTAGAACCGGGGCTCCAAAAGCGTTTTGAGAGACACGGAGCATATGAGATGTTCGAAGAGCTGAAAATGGTTTTCCAAGCTCATGCCCGGGTCGAGAGATATGAAGTCCCCGACAAGTTCTTCAGTTGTAAGATGGAGGAAAATAGTTCTGTCAGTGAGCACATACTCAAAATGTCTGGGTTGCATAACCGCTTGACTCAGCTGGGAGTTAATCTCCCGGATGACGCGGTCATTGACAGAATCCTTCAGTCGCTTCCATCGAGCTACATGAGCTTTGTGATGAACTTCAATATGCAGGGGATGGAAAAGACCATTCCTGAGGTATATTCAATGCTGAAATCAGCGGAGGTGGAAATCAAAAAGGAACATCAAGTGTTGATGGTGAATAAAACCACTAAGTTCAAGAAAGGCAAGGGTAAAAAGAACTTCAAGAAGGACGGCAAGGGAGTTGTCGCGCCCGGTAAGCAAGCTGCCGGGAAGAAGTCAAAGAATGGACCCAAGCCTGAGACTGAGTGTTTTTATTGCAAGGGAAGTGGTCACTAGAAGCGGAACTACCCCAAATACTTAGCGGACAAGAAGGCCGGCAACACTAAAGGTATATGTGATATACATGTAATTGATGTGTACCTTACCAGTACTCGTAGTAGCTCCTGGGTATTTGATACCGGTGCGGTTGCTCACATTTGTAACTCAAAGCAGGAGCTGCGGAATAAGCGAAGACTGGCGAAGGACGAGGTGACGATGCGCGTCGGGAATGGTTCCAAGGTCGATGTGATCGCCGTCGGCACGCTACCTCTACATTTACCTACGGGATTAGTTTTAAACCTCAATAATTGTTATTTAGTGCCAGCTTTGAGCATGAACATTGTATCAGGATCTCGTTTAATTTGAGATGGCTACTCATTTAAATCTGAGAATAATGGTTGTTCTATTTATATGAGAGATATGTTTTATGGTCATGCTCCGCTGGTGAATGGTTTATTCTTAATTAATCTCGAGCGTAATGTTACACATATTCATAGTGTGAATACCAAAAGATGTAAGGTTGATAATGATAGTCACACATACTTGTGGCACTGCCGTCTTGGTCACATGGGTGTCAAACGCATGAAGAAGCTCCATGCAGATGGACTTTTGGAGTCTCTTGATTATGAATCATTTGACACGTGCGAACCATGCCTCATGGGTAAAATGACCAAGACTCCATTCTCAGGAACAATGGAGCGAGCAACCAACTTATTGGAAATCATACATACTGATGTGTGCGGTCCAATGAGTGTTGAGGCTCGCGGTGACTATCGTTATGTTCTCACCCTCACTGATGACTTGAGTAGATATGGGTGTGTCTACTTAATGAAACACAAGTCTGAGACCTTTGAAAAGTTCAAGGAATTTCAGAGTGAGGTTGAGAATCAATGTGACAGGAAAATCAAATTCTTGCGATCAGATCGTAGAGGAGAATACTTGAGTCACGAATTTGGCCCACACTTAAGAAAATGTGGAATAGTTTCACAACTCACGCCGCCTGGAACACCTCAGCGTAATGGTGTGTCCGAACATTGTAATCGCACTCTATTGGATATGGTGCGATCTATGATGTCTCTTACCGATCTACCACTGTCATTTTGGGGCTATGCTTTAGGACTGCCGCATTCACTTTAAATAGGGCTCCGTCGAAATCCGTTGAGACGACACCGTATGAATTATGGTTTGGGAAGAAACCTAAGCTGTCGTTTCTAAAAGTTTGGGGATGCGATGCTTATGTCAAGAAACTTCAACCTAAAAGGCTCTAACCCAAGTCGGAAAAATGCATCTTCATAGGATACCCTAAAGAGACTATTGGGTACACCTTCTACCTCAGATCCGAAGGTAAGATCTTTGTTGCCAAGAATGGATCCTTTCTAGAGAAAGAGTTTCTCTCGAAAGAAATAAGTGGGAGGAAAGTAGAACTCGATAAAGTATTACCTCTTGAACCGGTAAGTAGCTCAGCTCAAGAAAATGTTCCTGAGGTGCCTGTACCAACTAGAGAGGAAGTTAATGATGATGATCATGAGACTTCAGATCAAGTTGCTACTGAACTTCATAGGTCCACAAGGACACGTTCCGCACCAGAGTGATACGGCAACCCTGTCTTGGAAATCATGTTGTTAGACAACGGTGAACCTTCGAACTATGAAGCAGCGATGGCGGGCCCGGATTTCGACAAATGGCTGGAAGCCATGAAATCCGAGATAGGATCCATGTATGGAAACAAAGTATGGACTTTGACTGACTTGCCCGATGATTGGCGAGCCATAGAAAATAAATGGATCTTTAAGAAGAAGACAGGCGCGGATGGTAATGTGACCATCTATAAATCTCGGCTTGTCGCTAAGGGTTATCGACAAGTTCAAGGGGTTAACTATGATGAGACTTTCTCACCCGTAGCGAAGCTGAAGTCTGTCCGAATTATGTTAGCAATTACCGCATTCTATGATTATGAGATATGGCAAATGGACGTCAAAACGGCATTCCTTAATGGTTTGCTTAAGGAAGAATTGTATATGATGCAGCCGGAAGGTTTTGTCGATCCTAAGAATGCTGACAAGGTGTGCAAGCTCCAACGCTCGATTTATGGGCTGGTGCAAGCATCTCGGAGTTGGAACATTCGTTTTGATGAGATGATCAAAGCGTTTGGGTTTACGCAGACTTATGGAGAAGCCTGCATTTACAAGAAAGTGAGTGGGAGCTCTGTAGCATTTCTCATATTGTATGTGGATGACATACTGTTGATGGGAAATGATATAGAATTCTTGGAAAGCATAAAGGCCTACTTGAACAAGTGTTTTTCAATGAAGGATCTAGGAGAAGCTGCTTATATATTAGGCATCAAGATCTATAGAGATAGATCGAGACGCCTCATTGGTCTTTCACAGAGTACGTACCTTGACAAGATATTGAAGAAGTGCAAAATGGATCAGTCAAAGAAGGGGTTCTTCCTGTATTGCAAGGTACGAGATTGAGCACGGCTCAATGCCAGACCACGGCAGAAGATAGAGAAAAGATGAGTGTCGTCCCCTATGCCTCGGCCATAGGGTCTATCATGTATGCTATGTTGTGTACCAGACCTGATGTAAACCTTGCCGTAAGTTTGGTAGGAAGGTACCAAAGTAATCCCAGGCATGGAACACTGGACAATGGTCAAGAACATCCTGAAGTACCTGAAGAGGACTAAGGATATGTTTCTCGTTTATGAAGGTGACGAAGAGCTCGTCGTAAAGGGTTACGTCGATGCTAGCTTCGACACAGATCTGGATGACTCCAAGTCACAAACCGGATACGTGTATATTTTGAATGGTGGGGCAGTAAGCTGGTGCAGTTGCAAGCAAAGCGTTGTGGCGGGATCTACATGTGAAGCAGAGTACATGGCAGCCTCGGAGGCAGCACAAGAGGCAATCTGGGTGAAGGAGTTCATTACCAACCTAGGAGTCATACCCAATGCGTCGGGCCCGATGACTCTCTTCTAAGACTGAAGGAAATATGCCATAGAGGCAATAATAAAGTTATTATTTATTTCCTTATATCATGATAAAAGTTTATCATTCATGCTAGAATTGTATTAACCGGAAACATAATACATGTGTGAATACATAGACAAACAGAGTGTCACTAGTATGCCTCTACTTGACTAGCTCGTTAATCAAAGATGGTTATGTTTCCTAACCATGGACAAAGAGTTGTTATTTGATTAACGGGATCACATCATTAGTTGAATGATCTGATTGACATGACCCATTCCATTAGCTTAGCACCCGATCGTTTAGTATGTTGCTATTGCTTTCTTCATGACTTATACATGTTCCTATGACTATGAGATTATGCAACTCCCGTTTGCCAGAGGAACACTTTGTGTGCTACCAAACGTCACAACGTAACTGGGTGATTATAAAGGAGCTCTATAGGTGTCTCCAAAGGTACATGTTGGGTTGGCGTATTTCGAGATTAGGATTTGTCACTCCGATTGTCGGAGAGGTATCTTTGGGCCCTCTCGGTAATGCACATCACTTAAGCCTTGCAAGCATTGCAACTAATGAGTTAGTTGCAGGATGATGTATTACAGAACGAGTAAAGAGACTTGCCGGTAACGAGATTGAACTAGGTATGGGATACCGACGATCGAATCTCGGGCAAGTAACATACCGATGACAAAGGGAACAACATATGTTGTTATGCGGTCTGACCGATAAAAGATCTTCATAGAATATGTAGGAGCCAATATGAGCATCCAGGTTCCGCTATTGGTTATTGACCGGAGACGTGTCTCGGTCATGTCTACATTGTTATCGAACCCGTAGGGTCCGCACGCTTAAGGTTACGATGACAGTTATATTATGAGTTTATGCATTTTGATGTACCAAAGGTTGTTCGGAGTCCCGGATGTGATCACGGACATGACGAGGAGTCTCGAAATGGTCGAGACATAACGATTGATATATTGGAAGCATATGTTTGGATATCGGAAGTGTTCCGGGTGAAATCGGGATTTTACCGGAGTACCGGGAGGTTATCGGAACCCCCCAGGAGGTATATGGGCCTTAGTGGGCCTTAGTGGAAGAGAGGAGAGGTGGCCAGAGATGGGCCGCGCGCCCCTCCCCCCTTGGTCCGAATTGGACAAGGAGAGGGGGCCGGCCCCCCCTTCCTCCTCTCTCTCCTCTTTCCCCCCCTCCACGAATCCTATTCCAACTAGGAAAGGGGGGAGTCCTACTCCTAGAGGGAGTAGGACTCCTCCTGGCGCGCCACACCTTGGCCGGCCGCCCCCCCCTTTGAGCCTTTATATATGAAGGCAGGGGCACCCCCTAGAGACACAAGTTGATCCACGTGATCATATTCTTAGCCGTGTGCGGTGCCCCCTTCCACCATAGACCTCGATAATATTGTAGCGGTGCTTAGGCGAAGCCCTGCGACAGTAGTACATCAAGATCATCACCACGCCGTCGTGCTGACATAACTCTTCCCCGACACTTTGCTGGATCGGAGTCCGGGGATCGTCATCGAGCTGAACGTGTGCTAGAACTCGGAGGTGTCGTAGTTTCGGTGCTTGATCGGTCGGGCCGTGAAGACGTTCGACTACATCAACCAAGTTAACGCTTCCGTTGTCGATCTACAAGGGTACGTAGATCACACTCTCCCCCTCTCGTTGCTATGCATCACCATGATCTTGCGTGTGCGTAGGAAATTTTTGAAATTACTACGAAACCCAACAGTGGCATCCGAGCCTAGGTTTTATATGTTGATGTTATATGCACGAGTAGAACACAAGTGAGTTATGGGCGATATAAGTCATACTGCTTACCAGCATGTCATACTTTGGTTCGGCGGTATTGTTGGACGAAGCGGCCCGGACCGACATTACGCGTACGCTTACGCGAGACCGGTTCTCCCGACGTGCTTTGCACATAGGTGGCTTGCGGGTGACAGTTTCTCCAACTTTAGTTGAAACAAGTGTGGCTACGCCCGGTCCTTGTGAAGGTTAAAACAACACCAACTTGACAAACTATCGTTGTGGTTTTGATGCGTAGGTAAGATTGGTTCTTGCTTAAGCCCGTAGCAGCCACGTAAAACATGCAACAACAAAGTAGAGGACGTCTAACTTGTTTTTGCAGGGCATGTTGTGATGTGATATGGTCAAGACATGATGCTAAATTTATTTTATGAGATGATCATGTTTTGTAACCGAGTTATCGGCAACTGGCAGGAGCCATATGGTTGTCGCTTTATTGTATGCAATGCAATCGCGCTGTAATGCTTTACTTTATCACTAAGCGGTAGCGATAGTCGTGGAAGCATAAGATTGGCGAGACGACAACGATGCTACGATGGAGATCAAGGTGTCGCGCCGGTGACGATGGTGATCATGACGGTGCTTCGGAGATCACAAGCACAAGATGATGATGGCCATATCATATCACTTATATTGATTGCATGTGATGTTTATCTTTTATGCATCTTATCTTGCTTTGATTGATGGTAGAATTATAAGATGATCTCTCACTAAATTATCAAGAAGTGTTCTCCCTGAGTATGCACCGTTGCGAAAGTTCTTCGTGCTGAGACACCACATGATGATCGGGTGTGATAGGCTCTACGTTCAAATACAACGGGTGCAAAACAGTTGCACACGCGGAATACTTAGGTTATACTTGACGAGCCAAGCATATACAGATATGGCCTCGGAACACGGAGACCGAAAGGTCAAGCGTGAATCATATAGTAGATATGATCAACATAGTGATGTTCACCAATGAAACTACTCCATCTCACGTGATGATCGGACATGGTTTAGTTGATTTGGATCACGTAATCACTTAGAGGATTAGAGGGATGTCTATCTAAGTGGGAGTTCTTTAAGTAATATGATTAATTGAACCTAAATTTATCATGAACTTAGTACCTGATAGTATCTTGCGTGTTTATGTATGATTGTAGATAAATGGCCCGTGCTGTTGTTCCGTTGAATTTTAATGCGTTCCTTGAGAAAGCAAAGTTGAAAGATGATGGTAGCAATTACACGGACTGGGTCCGTAACTTGAGGATTATCCTCATTGTTGCACAGAAGAATTATGTCCTGGAAGCACCGCTGGGTGCCAGGCCTGCTGCTGGACCAACACCAGATGTTGTGAACGTCTGGCAGAGCAAAGCTGATGACTACTCGATAGTTCAGTGTGCCATGCTTTACGGCTTAGAACTGGGACTTCAACGACATTTTGAACGTCATGGAGCATATGAGATGTTCCAGGAATTGAAGTTAATATTTCAAGCAAATGCCCGGATTGAGAGATATGAAGTCTCCAATAAGTTCTATAGCTGCAAGATGGAGGAGAACAGTTCTGTCAGTGAGCATATACTCAAAATGTCTGGGTATAATAATCACTTGATTCAAATGGGAGTTAATCTTCCAGATGATTGCGTCATTGACAGAATTCTCCAATCACTGCCACCAAGCTACAAGAGCCTCATGATGAACTATAATATGCAAGGGATGAATAAGACTATTCCCGAGCTCTTCGCAATGCTGAAAGCTGCGGAGGTAGAAATCAAAAAGGAGCATCAAGTATTGATGGTCAACAAGATCACTAGTTTCAAGAAAAAGGGCAAACGGAAGAAGAAAGGGAACTTCAAGAAGAACAGCAAGCAAGTTGCTGCTCAAGAGAAGAAACCCAAGTCTGGATCTAAGCCTGAAACTGAGTGCTTCAACTGCAAGCAGACTGGTCACTGGAAGCGGAACTGCCCCAAGTATTTGGCGGATAAGAAGGATGGCAAGGTGAACAAAGGTATATGTGATATACATGTTATTGATGTGTACCTTACTAATGATCGCAGTAGCACCTGGGTATTTGATACTGGTTCTGCTGCTAATATTTGCAACTCGAAATAGGGACTACGGATTAAGCGAAGATTGGCTAAGGACGAGGTGACGATGCGCGTGGGAAACGGTTCCAAAGTCGATGTGATCGCAGTCGGCACGCTACCTCTACATCTACCTTCGGGATTAATATTAGACCTAAATAATTGTTATTTGGTGCCAGCGTTAAGCATGAACATTATATCTGGATCTTGTTTGATGCGAGATAGTTATTCATTTAAATCATAGAATAATGGTTGTTCTATTTATATGAGTAATATCTTTTATGGTCATGCACCCTTGAAGAGTGGTCTATTCTTATTGAATCTCGATAGTAGTAACACACATATTCATAATGTTGAAGCCAAAAGATGCAGAGTTGATAATGATAGTGCAACCTATTCGTGGCACTGCCGTTTAGGTCATATCGGTGTAAAGCGCATGAAGAAACTCCATACTGATGGACTTTTGGAACCACTTGATTATGAATCACTTGGTACTTGCGAACCATGCCTCATGGGCAAGATGACTAAAACACCGTTCTCCAGTACTATGGAGAGAGCAACAGATTTGTTGGAAATCATACATACAGATGTATGTGGTCCGATGAATATTGAGGCTCGTGGCGGATATCGTTATTTTCTCACCTTCACAGATGACTTAAGCAGATATGGGTATATCTACTTAATGAAACATAAGTCTGAAACGTTTGAAAAGTTCAAAGAATTTCAGAGTGAAGTTGAAAATCGTCGTAACAAGAAAATAAAGTTTCTACGATCTGATCATGGAGGAGAATATTTGAGTTACGAGTTTGGTGTACATTTGAAACAATGCGGAATAGTTTCGCAACTCACGCCACCCGGAACACCACAACGTAATGGTGTGTCCGAGCGTCGTAATCGTACTTTACTAGATATGGTGCGATCTATGATGTCTCTTACTGATTTACCGCTATCATTTTGGGGTTATGCTTTGGAGACGGCCGCATTCACGTTAAATAGGGCACCATCAAAATCCGTTGAGATGACGCCTTATGAACTATGGTTTGGCAAGAAACCAAAGTTGTCGTTTCTGAAAGTTTGGGGCTGCGATGCTTATGTGAAAAAGCTTCAACCTGATAAGCTCGAACCCAAATCGGAGAAATGTGTCTTCATAGGATATCCAAAGGAGACTATTGGATACACCTTCTATCACAGATCCGAAGGCAAGACTTTTGTTGCTAAGTTCGGAAACTTTCTAGAGAAGGAGTTTCTCTCGAAAGAAGTGAGTGGGAGGAAAGTAGAACTTGATGAGGTAACTGTACCTGCTCCCTTATTGGAAAGTAGTGCATCACAGAAAACTGTTTCTGTGACACCTACACCAATTAGTGAGGAAGCTAATGATAATGATCATGAAACTTCAGAACAAGATACTACTCAACCTCGTAGATCAACCAGAGTGAGATCCGCGCCAGAGTGGTACGGTAATCCAGTTCTGGAAGTCATGCTACTAGATCATGATGAACCTACGAACTATGAAGAAGCGATGGTGAGCCCAGATTCCGAAAAATGGCTTGAAGCTATGAAATCTGAGATGGGATCCATGTATGAGAACAAAGTATGGACTTTGGTTGACTTGCCCAATGATCAGCAAGCAATTGAGAATAAATGGATCTTCAAGAAGAAGACTGACGCCGACGGTAATATTACTGTCTACAAAGCTCGACTTGACGCAAGAGGGTTTCGGCAAGTTCAAGGGATTGACTACGATGAGACCTTCTCACCCGTAGCGATGCTTAAGTCTGTCCGAATCATGTTAGCAATTGCCACATTTTATGATTATGAAATTTGGCAGATGGATGTCAAAACTGCATTCCTGAATGGATTTCTGGAAGAAGAGTTGTATATGATGCAACCGGAAGGTTTTGTCGATCCAAAGGGAGCTAACAAAGTGTGCAAGCTCCAGCGATCCATTTATGGACTGGTGCAAGCCTCTCGGAGTTGGAATAAATGCTTTGATAGTGTGATCAAAGCATTTGGTTTTATACAGACTTTTGGAGAAGCCTGTATTTACAAGAAAGTGAGTGGGAGCTCTGTAGCATTTCTGATATTATATGTGGATGACATATTACTGACTGGAAATGATATAGAATTTCTGGATAGCATAAAGGGATACTTGAATAAGAGTTTTTCAATGAAAGACCTCGGTGAAGCTGCTTACATATTAGGCATAAAGATCTATAGAGATAGATCAAGACGTTTAATTGCACTTTCACAAAGCACATACCTTGACAAGATTTTGAAGAAGTTCAAAATGGATCAAGCAAAGAAAGGGTTCTTGCCTATGTTACAAGGTGTGAAGTTGAGTCAGACTCAATGCCCGACCACTGCAGAAGATAGAGAGAAAATGAAAGATGTTCCCTATGCTTCAGCCATAGGCTCTATCATGTATGCAATGCTGTGTACCAGACCTGATGTGTGCCTTGATATAAGTCTAGCAGGGAGGTACCAAAGTAATCCAGGAGTGGATCACTGGACAGCGGTCAAGAACATCCTGAAGTACCTGAAAAGGACTAAGGATATGTTTCTCGTATATGGAGGTGACAAAGAGCTAATCATAAACGGTTATGTTGATGAAAGCTTTGACACTGATCCGGACGATTCTAAATCGCAAACCGGATACGTGTTTACATTAAACGATGGAGCTGTCAGTTGGTGCAGTTCTAAACAGAGCGTCGTGGCGGGATCTACGTG
The DNA here is from genome assembly GCF_002162155.2 of Triticum dicoccoides. NCBI lineage: Eukaryota > Viridiplantae > Streptophyta > Magnoliopsida > Poales > Poaceae > Triticum > Triticum dicoccoides. The sequence continues at coordinate 603,729,303 of NC_041386.1, read as the reverse complement.
TGAAGCGGAATACATAGCTGCTTCGGAAGCAGCGAATGAAGGAGTCTGGATGAAGGAGTTCATATCCGATCTAGGTGTCATACCTAGTGCATCGGGTCCAATGAAAATCTTTTGTGACAATACTGGTGCAATTGCCTTGGCGAAGGAATCCAGATTTCACAAGAGAACCAAGCACATCAAGAGACGCTTCAATTCCATCCGGGATCTAATCCAGGTGGGATACATAGAGATTTGCAAGATACATACGGATCTGAATGTTGCAGACCCGTTGACTAAGCCTCTTCCACAAGCAAAACATGATCAGCACCAAGGCTCCATGGGTGTTAGAATCATTACTGAGTAATGTAGATTATTGACTCTAGTGCAAGTGGGAGACTGAAGGAAATATGCCCTAGAGGCAATAATAAAGTTATTATTTATTTCCTTATATCATGATAAAAGTTTATCATTCATGCTAGAATTGTATTAACCGGAAACATAATACATGTGTGAATACATAGACAAACAGAGTGTCACTAGTATGCCTCTACTTGACTAGCTCGTTAATCAAAGATGGTTATGTTTCCTAACCATGGACAAAGAGTTGTTATTTGATTAACGGGATCACATCATTAGTTGAATGATCTGATTGACATGACCCATTCCATTAGCTTAGCACCCGATCGTTTAGTATGTTGCTATTGCTTTCTTCATGACTTATACATGTTCCTATGACTATGAGATTATGCAACTCCCGTTTGCCAGAGGAACACTTTGTGTGCTACCAAACGTCACAACATAACTGGGTGATTATAAAGGAGCTCTACAGGTGTCTCCAAAGGTACATGTTGGGTTGGCGTATTTCGAGATTAGGATTTGTCACTCCGATTGTCGGAGAGGTATCTCTGGGCCCTCTCGGTAATGCACATCACTTAAGCCTTGCAAGCATTGAAACTAATGAGTTAGTTGCAGGATGATGTATTACAGAACGAGTAAAGAGACTTGCCGGTAACGAGATTGAACTAGGTATGGGATACCGACGATCGAATCTCGGGCAAGTAACATACCGATGACAAAGGGAACAACGTATGTTGTTATGCGGTCTGACCGATAAAAGATCTTCGTAGAATATGTAGGAGCCAATATGAGCATCCAGGTTCCGCTATTGGTTATTGACCGGAGACGTGTCTCGGTCATGTCTACATTGTTCTCGAACCCGTAGGGTCCGCATGCTTAAGGTTACGATGACAATTATATTATGAGTTTATGCATTTTGATGTACCAAAGGTTGTTCGGAGTCCCGGATGTGATCACGGACATGACGAGGAGTCTCTAAATGGTCGAGACATAAAGATTGATATATTGGAAGCCTATGTTTGGATATCGAAAGTGTTCCGGATGAAATCGGGATTTTACCGGAGTACCGGGAGGTTACCGGAACCCCCCGGGAGGTATATGGGCCTTAGTGGGCCTTAGTGGAAGAGAGGAGAGGTGGCCAGAGATGGGACGTGCGCCCCTCCCCCCCTTGGTCTGAATTGGACAAGGAGAGGGGGCCGGCCCCCCCCTTCCTCCTCTCTCTCCTCTTCCCCCCCCCCTCCACGAATCCTATTCTAACTAGGAAAGGGGGGGAGTCTGTTGGAAATATGCCCTAGAGGCAATAATAAAAGCATTATTATTATCTTTCCTTGTTCATGATAATTGTCTTTTATTCATGCTATAATTGTGTTATCCGGAAATCGTAATACATGTGTGAATAATAGACACCAACATGTCCCTAGTAAGCCTCTAGTTGACTAGCTCGTTGATCAACAGATAGTCATGGTTTCCTGACTATGGACATTGGATGTCACTGATAACGATATCACATCATTAGGAGAATGATGTGATGGACAAGACCCAATCCTAAACATAGCATAAGATCGTATAGTTCGTTTGCTAGAGTTTTCCAATGTCAAGTATCTTTTCCTTAGACCATGAGATCGTGTAACTCCCGGATACCGTAGGAGTGCTTTGGGTGTACCAAACGTCACAACGTAACTGGGTGACTATAAAGGTATACTACGGGTATCTCCGAAAGTGTCTGTTGGGTTGACACGGATCAAGACTGGGATTTGTCACTCCGTATGATGGAGAGGTATCACTAGGCCCACTCGGTAATGCATCATCATAATGAGCTCAAAGTGACCAAGTGTCTGGTCACGGGATCATGCATTACGGTACGAGTAAAGTGACTTGCCGGTAACGAGATTGAACGAGGTATTGGGATACCGACGATCGGATCTCGGGAAAGTAACATACCGATTGACAAAGGGAATTGTATACGGGGTTGCTTGAATCCTCGACATCGTGGTTCATCCGATGAGATCATCGAGGAGCATGTGGGAGCCAACATGGGTATCCAGATCCTGCTGTTGGTTATTGACCGGAGAGCGATCTCGGTCATGTGTACATGTCTCCCGAACCCGTAGGGTCTACACACTTAAGGTTCGGTGACACTAGGGTTGTAGGGATATGTATATGCAGTAACCCGAATGTTGTTCGGAGTCCCGGATGAGATCCCGGACATCACGAGGAGTTCCGGAATGGTCCGGAGGTAAAGAATTATATATAGGAAGTGCTATTTCGGCCATCGGGACAAGTTTCGAGGTCACCGGTATTGTACCAGGACCACCGGAAGGGTCCCGGGGGTCCACCGGGTGGGGCCACCTGCCCCGGGGGGCCACATGGGCTGTAGGGGGTGCGCCTTGGCCCATATGGGCCAAGGGCACCAGCCCCAAGAGGCCCATGCGCCAAGAGATAAGGAAGGGAAGAGTCCCAAAGGGGGAAGGCACCTCCTAGGTGCCTTGGGGAGGAGGGATTCCTCCCTTGGCCGCCGCCCCCCTAGGAGATTGGATCTCCTAGGGCCGGCGCCCCCCCCCCTAGGCTCCCTATATATAATGGGGGAAGGAGGGCCTCTCAATCCACGCCTTTGGTGCCTCCCTCTCCCTCTCCAACACATCCTCCTCCTCCATAGTGCTTGGCGAAGCCCTGCCGGAGTACTGCAGCTCCACCACCACCACGCCGTCGTGCTGCTGTTGGAGCCATCTTCCTCAAACTCTCCTTCCCCCTTGCTTGATCAAGAAGAAGGAGACGTTACGCTGACCGTACGTGTGTTGAGCACGGAGGTGCTGTCCGTTCGGCGCTAGGATCTCCGGTGATTTGGATCACGTCGAGTACGCCTTCCTCATCCCCGTTCTTTGAACGCTTCCGCGCGTGATCTACAAAGGTATGTAGATGCAATCCGATCACTCGTTGCTATATGAACTCCTAGATGGATCTTGGTGAAACCGTAGGAAAATTTTTGTTTTCTGCAACGTTCCCCAACAGTGGCATCATGAGCTAGGTCTATGCGTAGTTCTCTTTGCGCGAGTAGAACACAATTTGTTGTGGGCGTAGATGTTTTCAACTTTCTTGCCGCTACTAGTCTTATCTTGCTTCAACGGTATTGTGGGATGAAGCGGCCCGGACCAACCTTACACGTACGCTTACGTGAGACCGGTTCCACCGACTAACATGCACAAGTTGCATAAAGGTGGCTGGCGGGTGTCTGTCTCTCCCACTTTAGTTGGAGCGGATTCGATGAAAAGGGTCCTTATGAAGGGTAAATAGAAGTTGACAAATCACATTGTGGCTTTCACGTAGGTAAGAAAACGTTCTTGCTAGAACCCTATTTCAGCCACGTAAAACTTGCAACAACAATTAGAGGACGTCTAACTTGTTTTTGTAGCAAGTGCTTCGTGATATGATATGGCCAAAGTTGTGATGAATGATGAATGATATATATGTGATGTATGAGATGTTCATGCCATTGTAATAGGAATCACGACTTGCATGTCGATGAGTATGACAACCGGCAGGAGCCATAGGAGTTGTCTTTATTTTTTGTATGACCTGCGTGTCATTGAGAAATGCCATGTAAATTACTTTACTTTATTGCTAAACGCGTTAGCCATAGTAGTAGAAGTAATAGTTGGCGAGCAACTTCATGGAGACACGATGATGGAGATCATGATGATGGAGATCATGGTGTCATGCCGGTGACAAAATGATCATGGAGCCCCAAGATGGAGATCAAAGGAGCTATGTGATATTGGCCATATCATGTCACTATTATTATTTGATTGCATGTGATGTTTATCATGTTTTTGCATCTTGTTTGCTTAGAACGACGGTAGTAAATAAGATGATCCCTCGTAATAATTTCAAGAAAGTGTTCCCCCTAACTGTGCACCGTTGCGACAGTTCGTTGTTTCGAAGCACCACGTGATGATCGGGTGTGATAGATTCCAACGTTCACATACAACGGGTGTAAGACAGATTTACACATGCAAACACTTAGGTTGACTTGACGAGCCTAGCATGTACAGACATGGCCTCGGAACACAGAAGACCGAAAGGTCGAGCATGAGTCGTATAGAAGATACGATCAACATGAAGATGTTCACCGATGTTGGCTAGTCCGTCTCACGTGATGATCGGACACGGCCTAGTTAACTCGGATCATGTTATACTTAGATTACAGGAGGGATGTCTATCTAAGTCGGAGTTCATTGAATAATTTGATTAGATGAACTTAATTATCATGAACTTAGTCTAAAAATATTTACAATATGTCTTGTAGATCAAATGGCCAACGTAGTCCTCAACTTCAACGCGTTCCTAGAGAAAACCAAGCTGAAAGACGATGGCAGCAACTACACGGACTGGGTCCAGAACCTGAGGATCATCCTCATAGCTGCCAAGAAAGATTATGTCCTACAAGCACCGCTGGGTGACGCACCTGTTCTCCCTGCAGAACAAGACGTTATGAACGTTTGGCAGGCACGTACCGATGAGTACTCCCTCGTTCAGTGCGGCATGCATTACAGCTTAGAGCCGGGGCTCCAAAAGCGTTTTGAGAGACACGGAGCATATGAGATGTTCGCAGAGCTGAAAATGGTTTTCCAAGCTCATGCCCGGGTCGAGAGATATCAAGTCTCCGACAAGTTCTTCAGCTGTAAGATGGAGGAAAACAGTTCTGTCAGTGAGCACATACTCACTATGTCTGGGTTACATAACCGCTTGACTCAGCTGGGAGTTAATCTCCCGGATGACGCGGTCATTGACAGAATCCTTCAGTCGCTTCCACCGAGCTACAAGAGCTTTGTGATGAACTTCAATATGCAAGGGATGGAAAAGACCATTCCTGCAGTATTTGCAATGCTGAAATCAGCAGAGGTAGAAGTCAAAAAGGAACATCAAGTGTTGATGGTGAATAAAACCACTAAGTTCAAGAAAGGCAAGGGTAAGAAAACCTTCAAGAAAGACGGCAAGGGAGTTGCCGCGCCTGGCAAGCAAGCTGCCGGGAAGAAGCCAAAGAATGGACCCAAGCCCGAGACTGAGTGCTTTTATTGCAAGGAAAGTGGTCACTGGAAGCGGAACTGCCCCAAATACTTAGCGGACAAGAAGGCAGGCAAAATGAAAGGTATATGTGATATACATGTAATTGACGTGTACCTTACCCGTACTCGTAGTAGCTCCTGGGTATTTGATACCGGTGCAGTTGCTCACATTTGTAACTCAAAGCAGGAGCTGCGGAATAAGCGGAGACTGGCGAAGGACGAGGTGACGATGCGCGTCGGGAATGGTTCCAAGGTCGATGTGATTGCCGTCGGCATGCTACCTCTACATTTACCTACGAGAATAGTTTTGAACCTCAATAATTGTTATTTAGTGCCAAGTTTGAGCATGAACATTGTATCAGGATCTCGTTTAATACGAGATGGCTACTCATTTAAATCCGAGAATAATGGTTGTTCTATTTATATGAGAGATATGTTTTATGGTCATGCTCCGATGGTGAATGGTTTATTCTTAATGAATCTCGAGCGTAATGCTACACATGTTCATAGTGTGAGTACCAAAATATGTAAGATTGATAATGATAGTCCCACATACTTGTGGCACTGCCGCCTTGGTCACATAGGTGTCAAACGCGTGAAGAAGCTCCATGCTGATGGACTTTTAGAGTCTCTTGATTACGAATCATTTGACACGTGCGAACCATGCCTCATGGGTAAAATGACCAAGACTCCGTTCTCAGGAACAATGGAGCAAGCAACCAACTTATTGGAAATCATACATACTGATGTGTGCAGTCCAATGAGTGTTGAGGCTCGCGGTGGCTATCGTTATGTTCTCATCCTCACTGATGACTTGAGTAGATATGGGTATATCTATTTAATGAAACACAAGTCTGAGACCTTTGAAAAGTTCAAGGAATTTCAGAGTGAGGTTGAGAATCAACGTGACAGGAAAATCAAGTTCCTGCGATCAGATCGTGGAGGAGAATACTTGAGTCATGAGTTTGGCACACACTTAAAAAAATGTGGAATAGTTTCATAGCTCACGCCGCCTGGAACACCTCAGCGTAATGGTGTGTCCGAACGTCGTAATCGCACTCTATTAGATATGGTACGATCTATGATGTCTCTTACCGATTTATCGCTATCTTTTTGGGGGTATGCTTTAGAGACTGCCGCATTCACTTTAAATAGGGCTCCGTCGAAATCCGTTGAGACGACACCATATGAATTATGGTTTGGGAAGAAACCTAAGCTGTGATTTCTAAAAGTTTGGGGATGCGATGCTTATGTCAAGAAACTTCAACCTGAAAAGCTCGAACCCAAGTCGGAAAAATGCGTCTTCATAGGATACCCTAAAGAAACTATTGGGTATACCTTCTACCTCAGATCCGAAGGCAAGATTTTTGTTGCCAAGAATGGATCCTTTCTAGAGAAGGAGTTTCTCTCGAAAGAAGTAAGTGGGAGGAAAGTAGAACTTGATGAAGTATTACCTCTTGAACCAGAAAATGGCGCAGCTCAAGAAAATGTTCCTGAGGTGCCTGCACCGACTAGAGAGGAAGTTAATGATGATGATCAAGATACTTCTGATCAAGCTCCTACTGAAATTTGAAGGTCCAAAAGGACACGTTCCGCACCAGAGTGGTACGGCAACCATGTCTTGGAAATTATGTTGTTAGACAACGATGAACCTTCGAACTATGAAGAAGCGATGGCGGGCCCGGGTTCCGACAAATGGCTAGAAGCCATGAAATCCGAGATAGGATCCATGTATGAAAATGAAGTATGGACTTTGACTGAGTTGCCCGTTGAGCGGCGAGCCATAGAAAATAAAGGGATCTTTAAGAAGAAGACAAACGCGGATGGTAATGTGACCATCTATAAAGCTCGGCTTGTCGCTAAGGGTTATCGACAAGTTCAAGGGGTTGACTACGATGAGACTTTCTCACCGGTAGCGAAGCTAAAGTCCGTCCGAATCATGTTAGCAATTGCTGCATTCTATGATTATGAGATATGGCAAATGGACGTCAAAATGGCATTCCTTAATGGTTTCCTTAAGGAAGAATTGTATATGATGCAGCCGGAAGGTTTTGTCGATCCTAAGAATGCTGACAAGGTGTGCAAGCTCCAACGCTCGATTTATGGGCTGGTGCAAGCATCTCGGAGTTGGAACATTCGCTTTGATGAGATGATCAAAGCATTTGGGTTTACGCAGACTTATGGAGAAGCCTGTGTTTACAAGAAAGTGAGTGGGAGCTCTATAGCATTTCTCATATTATATGTAGATGACATACTTTTGATGGGAAATGATATAGAACTCTTGGACAGCATTAAGGCCTACTTGAATAAGAGTTTTTCAATGAATGACCTTGGAGAAGCTGCATATATATTAGGCATCAAGATCTATAGAGATAGATCAAGACACCTCATAGGTCTTTCACAAAGCACATACCTTGATAAGATACTGAAGAAGTTCAATATGGATCAGTCTAAGAAGGGGTTCTTGCCTGTGTTGCAAGGTGTGAAATTGAGCTCAGCTCAATGTTCGACCACGGCAGAAGATATAGAAGAGATGAGTGTCATCCCCTATGCCTCAGCCATAGGTTCTATTATGTATGCCATGCTGTGTACCAGACCTGATGTAAACCTTTCCGTAAGTTTGGTAGGAAGGTACCAAAGTAATCCCGGCAAGGAACACTAGACAGCGGTCAAGAATATCATGTAGTACCTGAAAAGGACTAAGGAAATGTTTCTCGTCTATGGAGGTGACGAAGAGCTCGTCATAAAGGGTTACGTTGACGCTAGCTTCGACACAGATCTGGATGACTCAAAGTCACAAACCAGATACGTGTATATTTTGAATGGTGGGGCAGTAAGCTGGTGCAGTTGCAAGCAGAGCATCGTGGCGGGATCTACATGTGAAGCGGAGTACATGGCAGCCTCGGAGGCAGCGCATGAAGCAATTTGGGTGAAGGAGTTCATCACCGACCTAGGAGTCATACCCAATGCGTCGGGTCCGATCAAGCTCTTCTGTGACAACACTGGAGCTATTGCACTTGCCAAGGAGCCCAGGTTTCACAAGAATACATGGCACATCAAGCGTCGTTTCAACTCCATTCGTGAAAATGTTCAAGATGGAGACATTGTTGGAAATATGCCCTAGAGGCAATAATAAAATCATTATTATTATATTTCCTTGTTCATGATAATTGTCTTTATTCATGCTATAATTGTATTATCCGGAAATCGTAATACATGTGTGAATAATAGACACCAACATGTCCCTAGTAAGCCTCTAGTTGACTAGCTCGTTGATCAACAGATAGTCATGGTTTCCTGACTATGGACATTGGATGTCATTGATAACGAGATCACATCATTAGGAGAATGATGTGATGGACAAGACCCAATCCTAAACATAGCACAAGATCGTATAGTTCGTTTGCTAGAGTTTTCCAATATCAAGTATCCTTTCCTTAGACCATGAGATCGTGTAACTCCCGGATACCGTAGGAGTGCTTTGGGTATACCAAACGTCACAACGTAACTGGGTGACTATAAAGGTATACTACGGGTATCTCCGAAAGTGTCTGTTGGGTTGACACGGATCAAGACTGGGATTTGTCACTCCGTATGACGGAGAGGTATCACTGGGCCCACTCGGTAATGCATCATCATAATGAGCTCAGAGTGACCAAGTGTCTGGTCACGGGATCATGCATTATGGTACGAGTAAAGTGACTTGCCGGTAATGAGATTGAACGAGGTATTGGGATACCGACGATCAGATCTCGGGCAAGTAACATACCGATTGACAAAGGGAATTGTATACGGGGTTGCTTGAATCCTCGACATCGTGGTTCATCCGATGAGATCATCGAGGAGCATGTGGGAGCCAACATGGGTATCCAGATCCCGCTGTTGGTTATTGACCGGAGAGTCATCTCGGTCATGTGTACATGTCTCCCGAACCCGTAGGGTCTACACACTTAAGGTTCGGTGACGCTAGGGTTGTAGGGATATGTATGTGTAGTAACCCGAATGTTGTTAGGAGTCCCGGATGAGATCCCGGACGTCACGAGGAGTTCCGGAATGGTTCGGAGGTAAAGAATTATATATAGGAAGTGCTATTTCAGGCATCGGGACAAGTTTCAGGGTCACCGGTATTGTACCGGGACCACCGGAAGGGTCTCGGGGGTCCACCGGGTGGGGCCACCTGCCTCGGGGGGCCACATGGGTTGTAGGGGATGCGCCTTGGCCTATATGGGCCAAGGGCACCAACCCCAAGAGGCCCATGCGCCTAGGGTTCAAGAAGGGAAGAGTCCCAAAGGGGTAAGGCACCTCCTAGGTGCCTTGTGGAGGAGGGATTCCTCCCCTTGGCCGCACCCCCCTAGGAGATTGGATCTCCTAGGGCCGGCGCCCCCCCCTTGGACTCCCTATATATAGTGGGGAAAGGAGGGCCTCTAATAACACATCTTTGGTGCCTCCCTCTCCCTCTCCAACACATCCTCCTCCTCCATAGTGCTTGGCGAAGCCCTGCCGGAGTACTGCAGCTCCACCACCACCACATCGTCGTGCTGCTGCTGGAGCCATCTTCCTCAACCTCTCCTTCCCCTTGCAGGATCAAGAAGGAGGAGATGTTACGCTGACCGTACGTGTGTTGAGCGCGGAGGTGCCGTCCGTTCGGCGCTAGGATCTCCGGTGATTTGGATCATGTCGAGTACGCCTTCCTCATCCCCGTTCTTTGAACGCTTCCGCTCGCGATCTACAAGGTACGTAGATGCATCCAATCACTCGTTGCTAGATGAACTCATAGACGGATCTTGGTGAAACCATAGGAAAATTTTTGTTTTCTGCAACGTTCCCCAACAGTGGCATCATGAGCTAGGTCTATGCGTAGTTCTCTTGCACGAGTAAAACACAATTTGTTGTGGGCGTTGATGTTGTCAACTTTCATGCCGCTACTAGTCTTATCTTGCTTCAAAGGTATTGTGGGATGAAGCGGCCCGGACCAACCTTACACGTACGCTTACGTGAGACCGGTTCCACTGACTAACATGCACTAGTTGCATAAGGTGGCTGGCGGGTGTCTGTATCTCCCACTTTAGTTGGAGCGGATTCGATGAAAAGGGTCCTTATGAAGGGTAAATAGAAGTTGACAAATCACGTTGTGGCTTTCACGTAGGTAAGAAAACGTTCTTGCTAGAACCCTACTTCAGCCACGTAAAACATGCAACAACAATTAGAGGACGTCTAACTTGTTTTTGCAGCAAGTACTTTGTGATATGATATGGCCAAAGTTGTGATGAATGATGAATGATCTATATGTGATGTATGAGATGTTCATGCTATTGTAATAGGAATCACGACTTGCATGTCGATGAGTATGACAACCGGCAGGAGCCATAGGAGTTGTCTTTATTTTTTGTATGACCTGCGTGTCATTGAGAAACGCCATGTAAATTACTTTACTTTATTGCTAAACGCGTTAGCCATAGTAGTAGAAGTAATAGTTGGCGAGCAACTTCATGGAGACACGATGATGGAGATCATGATGATAGAGATCATGGTGTCATGCCGGTGACAAAATGATCATGGAGCCCCAAGATGGAGATTAAAGGAGCTATGTGATATTGGCCATATCATGTAACTATTATTATTTGATTGCATGTGATGTTTATCATGTTTTTGCATCTTGTTTACTTAGAACGACAGTAGTAAATAAGATGATCCCTCATAATAATTTCAAGAAAGTGTTGCCCCTAACTGTGCACCGTTGCAATAGTTCGTTGTTTCGAAGCACCACGTGATGATCGGGTGTGATAGATTCTAACGTTCACATACAACGGGTGTAAGAAAGATTTACACATGCAAACACTTAGGTTGACTTGACGAGCCTAGCATGTATAGACATGGCCTCGGAACACATAAGACCGAAAGGTCGAGCATGAGTCGTATAGAAGATACGATCAACATGAAGATGTTCACCGATGTTGACTAGTCCGTCTCACGTGATGATCGGATACGGCCTAGTTAACTCGGATCATGTTATACTTAGATGACTGGAGGGATGTCTATCTGAGTGGGAGTTCATTATAATTTGATTAGATGAACTTAATTATCATGAACTTAGTCTAAATATTTTACAATATGTCTTGTAGATCAAATGGCCAACGTAGTCCTCAACTTCAACGCGTTCCTAGAGAAAACCAAGCTGAAAGACGATGGCAGCAACTACACGGACTGGGTCCGGAACCTGAGGATCATCCTCATAGCTGCCAAGAAAGATTATGCCCTACAAGCACTGCTAGGTGATGCACCTGTTCTCCCTGCAGAACAAGACGTTATGAATGCTTGGCAGGCACGTACCGATGACTAATCCCTTGTTCAGTGCGGCATGCTTTACAGCTTAGAGCCGGGGCTCCAAAAGCGTTTTGAGAGACACGGAGCATATGAGATGTTCGAAGAGCTGAAAATGGTTTTCCAAGCTCATGCCCGGGTCGAGAGATTTCAAGTCTCCGACAAGTTCTTCAGCTGTAAGATGGAGGAAAACAGTTCTGTCAGTGAGCACATACTCACTATGTCTGGGTTACATAACCGCTTGACTCAGCTGGGAGTTAATCTCCCGGATGACGCGGTCATTGACAGAATCCTTCAGTCGCTTCCACTGAGCTACAAGAGCTTTGTGATGAACTTCAATATGCAGGGGATGGAAAAGACCATTCCTGAAGTATTTGCAATGCTGAAATCAGCAGAGGTAGAAGTCAAAAAGAAACATCAAGTGTTGATGGTGAATAAAACCACTAAGTTCAAGAAAGGCAAGGGTAAGAAAACCTTCAAGAAAGACGGCAAGGGAGTTGCCGCGCCAGGCAAGCAAGCTGCCGGGAAGAAGCCAAAGAATGGACCCAAGCCCGAGACTGAGTGCTTTTATTGCAAGGAAAGTGGTCACTGGAAGCAGAACTGCCCCAAATACTTAGCGGACAAGAAGGCCGGCAAAACGAAAGGTATATGTGATATACATGTATACTATGTGTACCTTACCAGTACTCGTAGTAGCTCCTGGGTATTTGATACCGGTGCAGTTGCTCACATTTGTAACTCAAAGCAGGAGCTGCGGAATAAGCGGAGACTGGCGAAGGACAAGGTGACGATGCGCGTCGGGAATGGTTCCAAGGTCGATGTGATCGCCGTCGGCACGCTACCTCTGCATTTACCTACGGGATTAGTTTTAAACCTCAATAATTGTTATTTAGTACCAGCTTTGAGCATGAACATTGTATCAGGATCTCGTTTATTCGAGATGGCTACTCATTTAAATCCGAGAATAATGGTTGTTCTATTTATATGAGAGATATGTTTTATGGTCATGCTCCGATGGTAAATGGTTTATTCTTAATGAATCTCGAGCGTAATGCTACACATATTCATAGTGTGAGTACCAAAAGATGTAAGGCTGATAATGATAGTCCCACATACTTGTGGCACTGCCGCCTTGGTCACATAGGTGTCAAACGCATGAAGAAGCTCCATGCTGATGGACTTTTAGAGTCTCTTGATTATGAATCATTTGACACATGCGAACCATGCCTCATGGGTAAAATGACCAAGACTCCGTTCTCAGGAACAATGGAGCGAGCAACCAACTTATTGGAAATCATACATACTGATGTGTGCGGTCCAATGAGTGTTGAGGCTCGCGGTGGCTATCGTTATGTTCTCACCCTCACTGATGACTTGAGTAGATATGGGTATGTCTACTTAATGAAACACAAGTCTGAGACCTTTGAAAAGTTCAAGGGATTTCAGAGTGAGGTTGAGAATCAACGTGACAGGAAAATCAAGTTCCTGCGATCAGATCGTGGAGGAGAATACTTGAGTCACGAGTTTGGCACACACTTAAGAAAATGTGGAATAGTTTCACAGCTCACGCCACCTGGAACACCTCAGCGTAATGGTGTGTCCGAACGTCATAATCGCACTCTATTAGATATGGTGCGATCTATGATGTCTCTTGCCGATTTACCGCTATCTTTTTGGGGCTATGCTTTAGAGACTGCCGCATTCACTTTAAATAGGGCTCCGTCGATATCCGTTGAGACGACACCGTTTGAATTATGGTTTGGGAAGAAACCTAAGCTGTCGTTTCTAAAAGTTTGGGGATGCGATGCTTATGTCAAGAAACTTCAACCTGAAAAGCTCGAACCCAAATCGGAAAAATGCGTCTTCATAGGATACCCTAAAGAAACTATTGGGTATACCTTCTACCTCAGATCCGAAGGCAAGATCTTTGTTGCCAAGAATGGGTCCTTTCTAGAGAAAGAGTTTCTCTCGAAAGAAGTAAGTGGGAGGAAAGTAGAACTTGATGAAGTATTACCTCTTGAACCAGAAAATGGCGCAACTCAAGAAAATGTTCCTGAGGTGCCTGCACCGACTAGAGAGGAAATTAATGATAATGATCAAGATACTTCTGATCAAGCTCCTACTGAAATTCGAAGGTCCACGAGGACACGTTCCGCACCAGAGTGGTACGGCAACCCTGTCTTGGAAATCATGTTGTTAGACAACGGTGAACCTTCGAACTATGAAGAAGCGATGGCGGGTCCGGATTCCGACAAATGGCTAGAAGCCATGAAATCCGAGATAGGATCCATGTATGAAAACGAAGTATGGACTTTGACTGACTTGCCCGTAGAACGGCGAGCCATAGAAAATAAATGGATCTTTAAGAAGAAGACAGACGCGGATGGTAATGTGACCATCTATAAAGCTCGGCTTGTCGCTAAGGGTTATCGACAAGTTCAAGGGATTGACTATGATGAGACTTTCTCACCGGTAGCGAAGCTGAAGTCCGTCCGAATCATGTTAGCAATTGCCGCATTTTATGATTATGAAATTTGGCAAATGGACGTCAAAACGGCATTCCTTAATGGTTTCCTTAAGGAAGAATTGTATATGATGCAGCCGGAAGGTTTTGTCGATCCTAAGAATGCTGACAAGGTGTGCAAGCTCCAACGCTCGATTTATGGGCTGGTGCAAGCATCTCGGAGTTGGAACATTCGCTTTGATGAGATGATCAGAGCGTTTGGGTTTACACAGACTTATGGAGAAGCCTGCGTTTACAAGAAAGTGAGTGGGAGCTCTGTAGCATTTCTCATATTATATGTAGATGACATACTTTTGATGAGAAATGATATAGAGCTCTTGGAGAGCATAAAGGCCTACTTGAATAAGAGTTTTTCAATGAAGGACCTTGGAGAAGCTGCTTATATATTAGGCATCAAGATCTACAGAGATAGATCAAGACGCCTCATAGGTCTTTCACAAAGCACATACCTTGATAAGATATTGAAGAAGTTCAATATGGATCAGTCTAAGAAGGGGTTCTTGCCTGTGTTGCAAGGTGTGAAATTGAGCTCAGCTCAATGTCCGACCACGGCAGAAGATATAGAAGAGATGAGTGTCATCCCCTATGCCTCAGCCATAGGTTCTATTATGTATGCCATGCTGTGTACCAGACCTGATGTAAACCTTGCCGTAAGTTTGGTAGGAAGGTACCAAAGTAATCCCGGCAAGGAACACTGGACAGCGGTCAAGAATATCCTGAAGTACCTGAAAAGGACTAAGGAAATGTTTCTCGTTTATGGAGGTGACAAAGAGCTCGTCGTAAAGGGTTACGTCGACGCTAGCTTCGACACAGATCTGGATGACTCTAAGTCACAAACCGGATACGTGTATATTTTGAATGGTGGGGTAGTAAGCTGGTGCAGTTGCAAGAAGAGCGTCGTGGCGGGATCTACATGTGAAGCGGAGTACATGGTAGCCTCGGAGGCAGTGCATGAAGCAATTTGGGTGAAGGAGTTCATCACCGACCTAGGAGTCATACCCAATGCGTCGGGGCCGATCAAGCTCTTCTGTGACAACACTGGAGCTATTGCTCTTGCCAAGGAGCCCAGGTTTCACAAGAAGACAAGGCACATCAAGCGTCGCTTCAACTCCATTCGTGAAAATGTTCAAGATGGAGACATAGATATTTGTAAAGTACACACGGACCTGAATGCAGCAGATCCGTTGACTAAACCTCTCCCTAGAGCGAAACATGATCAACACCAGAATTCCATGGGTGTTCGATTCATCACAATGTAACTAGATTATTGACTCTAGTGCAAGTGGGAGACTATTGGAAATATGCCCTAGAGGCAATAATAAAATCATTATTATTATATTTCCTTGTTCATGATAATTGTCTTTATTCATGCTATAATTGTATTATCCGGAAATCGTAATACATGTGTGAATAATAGACACCAACATGTCCCTAGTAAGCCTCTAGTTGACTAGCTCGTTGATCAACAGATAGTCATGGTTTCCTGACTATGGACATTGGATGTCATTGATAACGAGATCACATCATTAGGAGAATGATGTGATGGACAAGACCCAATCCTAAACATAGCACAAGATCGTATAGTTCGTTTGCTAGAGTTTTCCAATGTCAAGTATCCTTTCCTTAGACCATGAGATCGTGTAATTCCCGGATACCGTAGGAGTGCTTTGGGTATACCAAATGTCACAACATAACTGGGTGACTATAAAGGTATACTACGGGTATCTCCGAAAGTGTCTGTTGGGTTGACACGGATCAAGACTGGGATTTGTCACTCCGTATGACGGAGAGGTATCACTGGGCCCACTCGGTAATGCATCATCATAATGAGCTCAGAGTGACCAAGTGTCTGGTCATGGGATCATGCATTACGGTACGAGTAAAGTGACTTGCCGGTAACGAGATTGAACGAGGTATTGGGATACCGACGATCAGATCTCGGGCAGGTAACATACCGATTGACAAAGGGAATTGTATACGGGGTTGCTTGAATTCTCGACATCGTGGTTCATCCGATGAGATCATCGAGGAGCATGTGGGAGCCAACATGGGTATCCAGATCCCGCTGTTGGTTATTGTCCGGAGAGTCATCTCGGTCATGTCTACATGTCTCCCGAACCCGTAGGGTCTACACACTTCAGGTTCGGTGACGCTAGGGTTGTAGGGATATGTATATGCAGTAATCTGAATGTTGTTCGGAGTCCCGGATGAGATCCCAGACGTCACGAGGAGTTCCGGAATGGTCCGGAGGTAAATAATTATATATAGGAAGTGCTATTTCGGGCATCGGGACAAGTTTCGGGGTCACCGGTATTGTACTGGGACCACCGGAAGGGTCCCGGGTGTCCACCGGGTGGGGCCACCTGCCCCGGGGGGGCACATGGGCTGTAGGGGGTGCGCCTTGGACTATATGGGCCAAGGGCACCAGCCCCAAGAGGCCCATGCGCCTAGGGTTCAAGAAGGGAAGAGTCCCAAAGGGGGAAGGCACCTCCTAGGTGCCTTGGGGAGGAGGGATTCCTCCCCTTGGCCGCACCCCCCTAGGAGATTGGATCTCCTAGGGCCGGCGCCCCCCCCCCCCTTGGACTCCCTATATATAGTGGGGAAAGGAGGGCCTCTAATAACACATCTTTGGTGCCTCCCTCTCCCTCTCCAACACATCCTCCTCCTCCATAGTGCTTGGCGAAGCCCTGCCGGAGTACTGCAGCTCCACCACCACCACGCCGTCATGCTGCTGCCGGAGCCATCTTCCTCAACCTCTCCTTCCCCTTGCTAGATCAAGAAGGAGGAGACGTTATGCTGACCGTACGTGTGTTGAACGCGGAGGTGCCGTCCGTTCGACGCTAGGATCTCCGGTGATTTGGATCACGTCGAGTACGCCTTCCTCATCCCCGTTCTTTGAACGCTTCCGCTCGCGATCTACAAGGTACGTAGATGCATCCAATCACTCGTTGCTAGATGAACTCATAGATGGATCTTGGTGAAACCGTAGGAAATTTTTTGTTTTCTGCAACGTTCCCCAACAGACATAGATATTTGTAAAGTACATACAGACCTGAATGTAGCAGATCCGTTGACTAAACCTCTCCCTAGAGCAAAACATGATCAACACCAGAATTCCATGGGTGTTCGATTCATCACAATGTAACTAGATTATTGACTCTAGTGCAAGTGGGAGACTGTTGGAAATATGCCCTAGAGGCAATAATAAAAGCATTATTATTATATTTCCTTGTTCATGATAATTGTCTTTTATTCATGCTATAATTGTGTTATCCGGAAATCGTAATACATGTGTGAATAATAGACACCAACATGTCGCTAGTAAGCCTCTAGTTGACTAGCTCGTTGATCAACAGATAGTCATGGTTTCCTGACTATGGACATTGGATGTCACTGATAACGAGATCACATCATTAGGAGAATGATGTGATGGACAAGACCCAATCCTAAACATAGCATAAGATCGTATAGTTCGTTTGCTAGAGTTTTCCAATGTCAAGTATCTTTTCCTTAGACCATGAGATCGTGTAACTCCCGGATACCGTAGGAGTGCTTTGGGTGTACCAAACGTCACAACGTAATTGGGTGACTATAAAGGTATACTACGGGTATCTCCGAAAGTGTCTGTTGGGTTGACACGGATCAAGACTGGGATTTGTCACTCCGTATGACGGAGAGGTATCACTGGGCCCACTCGGTAATGCATCATCATAATGAGCTCAAAGTGACCAAGTGTCTGGTCACGGGATCATGCATTACGGTACGAGTAAAGTAACTTGCCGGTAACGAGATTGAACGAGGTATTGGGATACCGACGATCGGATCTCGGGCAAGTAACATACCGATTGACAAAGGGAATTGTATACGGGGTTGCTTGAATCCTCGACATCGTGGTTCATCCGATGAGATCATCGAGGAGCATGTGGGAGCCAACATGGGTATCCAGATCCCGCTGTTGGTTATTGACCGGAGAGCGATCTCGGTCATGTCTACATGTCTCCCGAACCCGTAGGGTCTACACACTTAAGGTTCGGTGACGCTAGGGTTGTAGGGATATGTATATGCAGTAACCCGAATGTTGTTCGGAGTCCTGGATGTGATCCCGAACGTCACGAGGAGTTCCGGAATGGTCCGGAGGTAAAGAATTATATATAGGAAGTGTTATTTCGGCCATCGGGACAAGTTTCGAGGTCACCGGTATTGTACCGGGACCACCGAAAGGGTCCCGGGGGTCCACCGGGTGGGGCCACCTGCCCCGGGGGGCCACATGGGCTGTAGGGGGTGCGCCTTGGCCCATATGGGCCAAGGGCACCAGCCCCAAGAGGCCCATGCGCCAAGAGATAAGGAAGGGAAGAGTCCCAAAGGGGGAAGGCACCTCCTAGGTGCCTTGGGGAGGAGGGATTCCTCCCTTGGCCGCCGCCCCCCTAGGAGATTGGATATCCTAGGGCCGGCGCCCCCCCCCTAGGATCCCTATATATAGTGGGGGAAGGAGGGCCTCTCAATCCACGCCTTTGGTGCCTCCCTCTCCCTCTCCAACACATCCTCCTTCTCCATAGTGCTTGGCGAAGCCCTGCCGGAGTACTGCAGCTCCACCACCACCACGCCGTCGTGCTGCTGTTGGAGCCATCTTCCTCAACCTCTCCTTCCCCCTTGCTGGATCAAGAAGAAGGAGACGTTACGCTTACCGTACGTGTGTTGAACGCGGAGGTGTCGTCCGTTCGGCGCTAGGATCTCCGGTGATTTGGATCACGTCGAGTACGCCTTCCTCATCCCCATTCTTTGAACACTTCCGCGTGTGATCTGCAAATGTATGTAGATGCAATCCGATCACTTGTTGCTATATGAACTCCTAGATGGATCTTGGTGAAACCGTAGGAAAATTTTTGTTTTCTGCAACGTTCCCCAACAGAGTCCTACTCCCAGAGGGAGTAGGACTCCTCCTGGCGCGCCACACCTTGTCCGCCCCCCCCCCCTTTGAGCCTTTATATACGGAGGCAGGGGCACCCCCTAGAGACACAAGTTGATCCACGTGATCATATTCTTAGCCGTGTGCGGTGCCCCCTTCCACCATAGACCTCGATAATATTGTAGCGGTGCTTAGGCGAAGCCCTGCGACAGTAGTACATCAAGATCGTCACCACGCTGTCGTGCTGACGGAACTCTTCCCCGACACTTTGCTGGATCGGAGTCCGGGGATCGTCATCGAGCTGAACGTGTGCTAGAACTCGGAGGTGTCGTAGTTTTGGTGCTTGATCGGTCGGGCTGTGAAGACGTGCGACTACATCAACCAAGTTAACGCTTCCGTTGTCGATCTACAAGGGTACGTAGATCAAACTCTCCCCCTCTCGTTGCTATGCATCACCATGATCTTGCGTGTGCGTAGGATTTTTTTTGAAATTACTACGAAACCCAACAGTGACAACACTGGAGCTATTGCCCTTGCCAAGGAGCCCAGGTTTCATAGGAAGACCAGGCATATCAAGCGTCGCTTCAACTCCATTCGTGAAAGTGTTCAAAATGGAGACATAGATATTTGTAAAGTACATACGGACCTGAATGTGGCAGATCCATTGACTAAACCTCTACCTAGAGCAAAACATGATCAACACCAGAACTGCATGGGTGTTCGATTCATCACAATGTAACTAGACTATTGACTCTAGTGCAAGTGGGAGACTATTGGAAATATGCCCTAGAGGCAATAATAAAATGGTTATTATTATATTTCTTTGTTCATGATAATTGTCTATTGTTCATGCTATAATTGTGTTATCCGGAAATCGTAATGCATGTGTGAATACATAGACCACAACACGTCCCTAGTGAGCCTCTAGTTGACTAGCTCGTTGATCGAAAGATAGTCATGGTTTCCTGACTATGGACATTGGATGTCATTGATAACGGGATCACATCATTAGGAGAATGATGTGATGGACAAGACCCAATCCTAAGCATAGCTCAAAGATCGTGTAGTTCGTTTGCTATAGCTTTCCGAATGTCAAGTATCATTTCCTTAGACCATGAGATTGTGCAACTCCTGGATACCGTAGGAGTGCTTTGGGTGTGCCAAACGTCACAACGTAACTGGGTGACTATAAAGGTACACTACAGGTATCTCCGGAAGTGTATGTTGGGTTGGCACGAATCAAGACTGGGATTTGTCACTCCATATGATGGAGAGGTATCTCTAGGCCCACTCGGTAATGCATCATCATAATGAGCTCAATGTGACCAAGTGGTTGATCACAGGATCATGCATTACGGTACGAGTAAAGTGACTTGCCGGTAATGAGATTGAACGAGGTATTGGGATACCGACGATCGAGTCTCGGGCAAGTAACGTACGGATTGACAAAGGGAATTGTATACGGGATTGATCGAATCCTCGACATCATGGTTCATCCGATGAGATCATCGAGGAGCATGTGGGAGCCAACATGGGTATCCAGATCCCGCTGTTGGTTATTGACCGGAGAGTCGTCTCGGTCATGTCTGCGTGTCTCCCGAACCCGTAGGGTCTACACACTTAAGGTTCGGTGACGCTAGGGTTGTTGAGATATTAGTATACGGTAACCCGAAAGTTGTTCGGATTCCCAGATGAGATCCCAGACATCACGAGGAGCTCCGGATTGGTCCGGAGGTGAAGATTTATATACAGGAAGTCAAGTTTCGGCCATCGAGAAGGTTTTCGGGGTAATCGGTATTGTACCGGGACCACCGGAAGGGTCCCGGGGGTCCACCGGGTGGGGCCACCTATCATGGAGGGCCCCATGGGCTGAAGTGGGAGGGGAACCAGCCCCAAATGGGCTGGTGCACCCCCCATGGGCCTCCCCTGCGCCTAGGGTTGGAAACCCTAGGGGTGGGGGCGCCCCACTTGGCTTGGGGGGCACTCCACCCCCCTTGGCCACCGCCCCCCCCTTGGAGATTCAATCTCCTAGGGCCGGCGCCCCCCTTAGGGGTCCTATAAATAGTGGGGGGAGGGAGGGCAGCCGGACCCTAGCCCCTGGCGCCTCCCTCTCATTCCCGTGACACTCCTTCCTCTCCCCGAGCTTGGCGAAGCCCTGCCGAGATCACCGTTGCTTCCACCACCACGCTGTCGTGCTGCTGGATCTTCATCAACCTCTCCTTCCCCCTTGCTGGATCAAGTTGGAGGAGACATCTTCCCAACCGTACGTGTGTTGAACGTGGAGGTGCCGTCCGTTCGGTGCTAGGTCATCGGTGATTTGGATCACGACGAGTACGACTCCATCAACCCCGTTCTCTTGAACGCTTCCGCGCGCGATCTACAAGGGTATGTAGATGCACTCCCCTCTCCCTCGTTGCTAGATGACTCCATAGATTGATCTTGGTGATGCGTAGAAAATTTTAAAAAATTCTACTACGTTCCCCAACATTAGTGACTTTGGAGTGACTCTTTGTTGCATGTTGAGGGATAGTTATGTGATCCAATTATGATATTATTGTTGAGGGAACTTACACTAGCGAAAGTATGAACCCTAGGACTTATTTCCTATCATTGCAATACCGTTTATGCTCACTTTTATCACTTGCTACCTTGCTGTTTTTATTATTTCAGATTACAAATACCTTTATCTACTATCCATATATCACTTGTTTCACCATCTCTTCGCCGAACTAGTGCACCTATACAATTTACCATTGTATTGGGTGTGTTGGGGACACAAGAGACTCTTTGTTATTTGGTTGCAGGGTTGCTTGAGAGAGACCATCTTCATCCTATGGCTCCTACGGATTGATAAACCTTAGGTCATCCACTTAAGGGAAATTTGCTACTGTCCTACAAACCTCTGCACTTGGAGGCCCAACAACGTCTATAAGAAGAAGGTTGTGTAGTAGACATCAAGCTCTTTTCTGGCGCCGTTGCCGGGGAGGTGAGTGCTTGAAGGTATATCTTTAGATCTTGCAACCGAGTCTTTTAGTTTCTTGTTTTATCACTAGTTTAGTTTATAAAAAAATAGAATTGAGTTTGTCTCATACGCTTCACCTTTTTAATATCTTTCGTGAGTATGATGGAAAGGATAATTGTGCTCAAGTGCTAGAAGAAGAAATCTATAAAATGTTTGGCACTAAATATTTGAATGATGAGCATGATTGCAATGTTGTTAGTATGAATTCCTTGAATATCCATGATGCTAATGATATGCAAAGCCACAAGCTTGGGGAAGCTATGTTTGATGAAGATGATATTTTTTGTCCCCCAAGTTTTGATGAGCAAATTTATTATGATGAAAGCATGCCTCCTATTTATGATGATTATTGTGATGACACGTATGCTTTAAGAATAATGATAACCATGAAACTTTTCATCTTGATCTTAATTTTCAATCACATGATAGTTATTTTGTTGAGTTTGCTCCCACTATTATTCATGAGAAGAATTTTGCTGGTGTGGAGAGTAGTAAAATTTATATGCTTGTAGATCATGAAAAGAGTGCTTTATGTGATAGTTATATTGTTGAATTCATTCATGATGCTACTGAAAATTATTATGAGGGAGGAATATATGCTTGTAGGAATGGCAATAATATCAAGTTTCCTCTCTATGTGCTTAAAGTTTTGAAGTTATGCTTGTTTTACCATCCTATGCAAGTTGATTCTTGTTCCCACAAGTTGTTTGATCACAAAATCCCTATGCATAGGAAGTGGGTTAGACTTAAATGTGCTAGTCATATTATTCATGATGCTCTCTTTATGTTTCAAATCTTATCCTTTATGTGAGCATCGTTGAAATAATCATGCCTAGCTAGGGGCGTTAAACGATAGCGCTTGTTGGGAGGCAACCCAACCCTATTCTTGTTCTTTACTTTTTGCTCTTGCTTAATAATAAATAATTTATCTAGCCTCTGTTATGATTAAGTTTTTATGCTTTTAATTAGTGTTTGTGCCAAGTAGAACCTTTGGGAAGACTTGGGGAAAGTCTTTGCGATCATGCTGTAAAAAACAGAAACTTTAGCGCTCACGAGAATTGCTGCTATTTTTATTTGGAGAGTGCTATTTAGTTAATAATTTTTTCAGATGATTAATAGACACATTACTCAGGTCCAGCAATTTATTTTAGAATTTTTGGGGTTCCAGAAGTTTGCGTTAGTTACAGATTACTACAGACTGTTCTGTTTTTGACAGATTCTATTTTCTATGTGTTGTTTGCTTATTTCGATGAATCTATGGCTAGTAAAATAGTTTATAAACCATAGATAAGTTGGAATGCAGTAGGTTTAACACCAATATAAATAAAGAATGAGTTCATTACAGTACCTTGAAGTAGTGTTTTCTTTTCTTTTGCTAACGGAGCTTACGAGTTTTCTGTTAAGTTTTGTGTTGTGAAGTTTTCAAGTTTTGGTTAAAGATTCGATGGACTATGGAATAAGGAGTGGGAAGAGCCTAAGCTTGGGGATGCCCAAGGCACCCCAAGGTAATATTCAAGGATAGCCAAGAGCCTAAGCTTGGGGATGCCCCGGAAGGCATCCCCTCTTTCGTCTTCGTTTATCGGTAACTTTACTTGGAGCTATATTTTTATTCACCACATGATATGTGTTTTGCTTGGAGCGTCAATTTATTTTGTTAGGATTTGCTTGCTGTTATTTAGAACAATGTTTTGCATCTTTTATTTCAATAAAAGTGGCATTGATAGCCTTTACTATGCCTAGGTTACAAGTATACATGTTGCTGTTTGAAAACAGAAAGTTTACCGCTGTTGCTATAATTCCCTAGAAAAGTCAGAATGTGATAAAATGTTGAAACCGTTTTCATATTAAGCTCTGATAAATTTACTACAGTGGGAATTTTCTTTCATAATTTTTGGAGCTAGGGAAGTATGGATGTTGCTGCATTCTTTACAGACTGTCCTGTTTAGGCAGATTGCTGTTATGTTTGCATTGTTTGCATATGTTTGCTTCTTTAATGATTCTATTTGAGGATAGGACTATTAAATATGCAGAGGCATTTAGTATGCAATGTTGAATAATAATTTTAGTGATTTTCTACAGTAGAGTATGATAAGGTTTTTGCAATGGTTTATACTAACTTATCTCACGAGTCCTTGTTGAGTTTTGTGTGGATGAAGCTTTTGAGATTTAGGGAGATCGTGATATGAGAGGAATTAAGGAGACAAAAAAGCTCAATCTTGGGGATTCCCAAGGAACCCCAAGATAATATTTCAAGAATTCTCAAGAGTCTAAGCTTGGGGATGCCCTGGTTGGCATCCCATCTTTCTTCTTCAACAACTATCGGTTAGTTTTGGTTGATCCTAAGTTTTTGCTTCTTCACATGATGTTTGCCATTCATAGAATGTCATTTTATTTAGTTTTGCTTGCTGTTTGAATAAAATACCAAGATCCGAAATTATTAAATGTTAGAGAGTCTTCACATAGTTGCATAATTATTCAACTACTCATTGATCTTCACTTATATCTTTCGGAGTAGTTTATCATTTGCTCTAGTGCTTCACTTATACCTTTTAGAGCATGGTGGTAGTTTTATTTTGAAGAAATAGATGAACTCTCATGCTTCACTTGGATTATTTTGAGAGTCTTAAATAGCATGGTAATTTGCTTAAAATCCTAACATGCTAGGTATTCAAGATTAGTAAAAAAATTCTTATGAGTGTTTTGAATACTAAGATAAGTTTGATGCTTGATGATTGTTTTGAGATATGGAGGTAATAATATCAAAGTCGTGCTAGTTGAGTAGTTGTGAAATTGAGAAATGCTTGTGTTGAAGTTTGCAAGTCCCGTAGCATGCACGTATGGTAAACGTTATGTAACAAATTTGAAACATAAGGTGTTATTTGATTGTCCTCCTTATGAGTGGCGGTCGGGGACGAGCGATGGTCTTTTCCTACCAATCTATCCCCCTAGGAGCATGCGCATAGTACTGAGGTTTTTGATGACTTGTAGATTTTTGCAATAAGTATGTGAATTCTTTATGACTAATGTTGAGTCCATGGATTATATGCACTCTCACCCTTCCATCCTTGCTAGCGTCTTCGGTACCGTGCATTGCCCTTTCTCACATTGAGAGTTGGCGCAAACTTCGCCGGTGCATCCAAACCCCGTGATATGATACGCTTTGTCACACATAAACCTCCTTATATCTTCCTCAAAACAGCCACCATACCTACCTATTATGGCATTTCCATAGCCATTCCGAAATATATTGCCATGCAACTTTCCACCGTTCCGTTTATTGTGGCATGCATCATCATTGTCATATTGCTTTGCATGATCATGTAGTTGACATCGTATTTGTGGCAAAGCCACCGTTCATAATTCTTCCATACATGCCACTCTTGGTTCATTGCATATCCTGGTACACCGCCGGAGGCATTCATGAGTCATCTTTGTTCTAGTATCGAGTTGTAAATAAATAGAAGTGTGATGATCATCATTATTAGAGCATTGTCCCAAGTGAGGAATAAAAGAAAGAGAAAGGCCATAAAAAAGAGAAGGCCCAAAAAAAAGAGAAAGGCCATAAAAAAAGGCCCAAAAAATGAGAGAAAAAGAGAGAAGGGACAATGTTACTATCCTTTTACCACACTTGTGCTTCAAAGTAGCACCATGATCTTCATAGTAGAGAGTCTCTCATGTTAAAACTTTCATATACTAGTGGGAAATTTTCATTATAGAACTTGGCTTGTATATTCCAACAATGGGCCTCCTCAAGTGCCCTAGGTCTTCGTGAGCAAGCAAGTTGGATGCACACCCACTTAGTTTCTTTTGTTGAGCTTTCATACATTTATAGCTCTAGTGCATCCGTTGCATGGCAATCCCAACTCCTTGCATTAACATCAATCAATGGGCATCTCCATAGCCCACTGATTAGCCTCGTTGATGTGAGACTTTCTCCTTTTTGTCTTCTCCACATAACCCCCTCATTATTCTATTCCACCCAAAGTGCTATATCCATGGCTCGTGCTCATGTATTGCATGAAAGTTTATAGGTTTGAGATTACTAAAGTATGAAACAATTGCTTGGCTTGTCATCGGGGTTGTGCATGATGAGAGCATTCTTGTGTGACGAAAATGAAACATGACTAAACTATATGATTTTGTAGGGATGAACTTTCTTTGGCCATGTTATTTTGAGAAGACATAATTGCTTAGTTAGTATGCTTGAAGTATTATCATTTTTATGTCAATATGAACTTTTGTCTCGAATCTTTCGGATTTGAATATTCATACCACAATTAAGAAGAATTACATTGAAATTATGCCAAGTAGCACTCCGCATCAAAAATTCTGTTTTTATCATTTACCTACTCAAGGACGAGCAGGAATTAAGCTTGGGGATGCTTGATACGTCTCCAACGTATCTATAATTTTTGATTGCTCCATGCTATGTTATCTACTATTTTGGGCAATATTGGGCTTTATTATCCACTTTTATATTATTTTTGGGACTAACCTATTAACCGGAGGCCCAGCCCAGATTTGCTGTTTTTTGCCTATTTCAGTGTTTCGAAGAGAAGGAATATCAAACGGAGTCGAAATGGAACGAAATCAACTGGAGAAGTTATTTTTGGAAGGAAAGCTACCGGATGGACTTGGACCCCACATCAGGAGCCAAGGGAGGTGCTCACGAGGGTGGGGGCGCCCCCCCTAGGGCGCGCCCCCTGCCCCGTGGGCCCCCCGAAGCTCCACCGACGTACTTCCTGCACCCATATATACTCACGTACCCTAAAACTTCTAGAACACAATAGATCGGGAGTTCCGCCACCAGAAGCCTCCGTAGCCACTGAAAACCAATCTAGACCCGTTCCGACACCCTACCGGAGGGGGGAATCCTTCTTTGGTGGCCATCTTCATCATCCTGGTGCTCTCCATGACGAGGATGGAGTAGTTCTCCCTCGGGGCTGAGGGTATGTACCAGTAGCTATCTGTTTGATCTCTTTCTCTCGTGTTCTTGATTTGGCACGATCTTGATGTATCGTGAGCTTTGCTATTATAGTTGGATCTTATGTTTCTCCTCCCCCTCTACTCTCTTGTAATGAATTGAGTTTCCCCTTTGGAGTTATCTTATCGGATTGAGTCTTTAAAGATTTGAGAACACTTGATGTATGTCTTGCCGTGCGTATCTGTGGTGACAATGGGATACCACGTGATTCACTTGATGTATGTTTTGGTGATCAACTTGCGGGTTCCACCCATGAACCTATGCATAGGGGTTGGCACACGTTTTCGTCGTGATTCTCCGGTAGAACTTTGGGGCACTCTTTGAGGTCCTTTGTGTTGGTTGAATAGATGAATTTGAGATTGTGTGACGCATATCGTATAATCATACCCACGGATACTTGAGGTGACATTGGAGTATCTAGGTGACATTAGGGTTTTGGTTGATTTGTGTCTTAAGGTGTTATTCTAGTACGAACTCTAGGGTTGTTTGTGAGAATTATAGGAATAGCCCAACGGATTGATTGGAAAGAATAACTTTGAGGTGGTTTCGTACCCTACCATAATCTCTTCGTTTGTTCTCCGCTATTAGTGACTTTGGAGTGACTCTTTGTTGCATGTTGAGGGATAGTTATGTGATCCAATTATGATATTATTGTTGAGGGAACTTACACTAGCGAAAGTATGAACTCTAGGCCTTATTTCCTATCATTGCAATACCGTTTATGCTCACTTTTATCACTTGCTACCTTGCTGTTTTTATTATTTCAGATTACAAATACCTTTATCTACTATCCATATACCACTTGTTTCACCATCTCTTCGCCGAACTAGTGCACCTATAAAATTTACCATTGTATTGGGTGTGTTGGGGACACAAGAGACTCTTTGTTATTTGGTTGCAGGGTTGCTTGAGAGAGACCATCTTCATCCTATGCCTCCTACGGATTGATAAACCTTAGGTCATCCACTTGAGGGAAATTTGCTACTGTCCTACAAACCTCTGCACTTGGAGGCCCAACAACGTCTACAAGAAGAAGGTTGTGTAGTAGACATCAGGGTGCCGTGAATCTGACAGAGCTTGTCAAGAATCTTGTGTAGGCCACATGGTCCTTCTCTGCTGCCTTTCAAAGGCTTTTTCCGCTGACCTGGTCGAGAGCCCCTGAATCCGGCGTTTACCGCCGTATTATCTGGGCTACCGACGCTTGTTTTTGTTGCGTCTGTTGGAAATATGCCCTAGAGGCAATAATAAAAGCATTATTATTATATTTCTTTGTTCATGATAATTGTCTTTATTCATGCTATAATTGTGTTATCCGGAAATCGTAATACATGTGTGAATAACAGACACCAACATGTCCCTAGTAAGCCTCTAGTTGACTAGCTCGTTGATCAATAGATGGTCATGGTTTCCTGGCTATGGACATTAGATGTCATTGATAACGGGATCACATCATTAGGATAATGATGTGATAGACAAGACCCAATCCTAAACATAGCACAAGATCGTATAGTTCGTTTGCTAGAGTTTTTGCAATGTCAAAGTATCTCTTCCTTCGACCATGAGATCGTATAACTCCTGGATACCGTAGGAGTGCTTTGGGTGTATCAAACGTCACAACGTAACTGGGTGACTATAAAGGTGCACTACAGGTATCTCCGAAAGTATCTATTGTTTTATATGGATCGAGACTGGGATTTGTCACTCCGTATGACGGAGAGATATCACTGGGCCCACTCAAGTAATGCATCATCATAATGAGCTCAAAGTGACCAAGTGTTTGGTCACGGGATCATGCATTACGGTACGAGTAAAGTGACTTGCCGGTAACAAGATTGAACGAGGTATTGGGATACCGACGATCGAATCTCGGGCAAGTAACATATCGATTGACAAAGGGAATTGCATACGGGGTTGATTAAATCCTCGACATCGTGGTTCATCCGATGAGATCATCGTGGAGCATGTGGGAGCCAACATGGGTATCCAGATCCCGCTGTTGGTTATTGACCGGAGAGCAATCTCGGTCATGTCTACATGTCTCCCGAACCCGTAGGGTCTACACACTTAAGGTTCAGTTACGCTAGGGTTGTAGGGATATGTATATGCAGTAACCCGAATGTTGTTCGGAGTCCCGGATGAGATCCCGGACGTCACGAGGAGTTCCGGAATGGTCCGGAGGTAAAGATTTATATATGGGAAGTCCTGTTTCGGGCATCGGGACAAGTTTCGGGGTTATCGGTATTGTACCGGGACCACCGGAGGGGTCCCGGGGGCCCACCGGGTGGGGCCACCCATCCCCGGGGGCCACATGGGCTGTAGGGGGTGCGCCTTGGCCTGCTTGGGCCAAGGGCACCAGCCCCACATAGGCCCATGCGCCTAGGGTTCAAGGGGGCAAGAGTCCTAGGAGGGTAAGGCACCTCCTAGGTGCCTTGGGGGGGAGGGAAACCCCCCTTGGCCGCCGCACCCCCTAGGAGATTGGATCTCCTAGGGCCGGCCACCCCCCCTTGGCACCCCTATATATAGTGGGGGAGAGGAGGGACTTCATACCTTGAGTCCTTGGCCTTTGGTTGCCTCCTTCTCCCTCCCCAACACCTCCTCCATCTCCTTATTGCTTAGCGAAGCTCTGCCGGAGTACTACAGCTCCATCAACACCACGCCGTCGTGCTGCTGCTGGTGCCATCTCCCTCAACCTCTCCTCCCTCCCTTGCTGGATCAAGAAGGAGGAGACGTGGCTGTTCCATACGTGTGTTGAACGCGGAGGTGCCGTCCGTTCGGTGCTAGGATCTCCGGTGATTCGAATCACGTCGTGTTCGACTACATCATCCCCGTTCTTTGAACGCTTCCGCTCGCGATCTACAAGGTACGTAGATGCATCCAATGACTCGTTGCTAGATGAACTCCTAGATGATCTTGGTGAAACGAGTAGGAAATTTTTTGTTTTCTGCAACGTTACCCAAACAGTGGCATCATGAGCTAGGTCTATGCGTAGTTCTTCTTGCACGAGTAGAACACAATTGGTTGTGGGCGTAGATTTGTCAACTTTCTTGCCGCTACTAGTCTTATCTTGCTTCAGCGGTATTGTGGGATGAAGCGGCCCGGACCAACCTTACACGTACGCTTACGTGAGACCGGTTCCACCGACTAACATGCACAAGTTGCATAAGGTGGCTGGCGGGTGTCTGTCTCTCCTACTTTAGTTGAAGCGGATTCGAATGAAAAGGGTCCTTATGAAGGGTAAATAGAAGTTGACAAATCACGTTGTGGTTTCACGTAGGTAAGAAAACGTTCTTGCTAGAACCCTACTTCAGCCACGTAAAACTTGCAAACAACAATTAGAGGACGTCTAACTTGTTTTTGCAGCAAGTGCTTTGTGATATGATATGGCCAAAGTTGTGATGAATGATGAATGATCTATATGTCATGTATGAGATGTTCATGCTATTGTAATAGGAATCGCGACTTGCATGTCGATGAGTATGACAACCGGCAGGAGCCATAGGAGTTGTCTTTATTTTTTGTATGACCTGCGTGTCATTAAAGAACGCCATGTAAACTACTTTACTTTATTACTAAACGCGTTAGTCATAGAAGTAGAAGTAGTCGTTGGCGTGACAACTTCATGAAGACACGATGATGGAGATCATGGTGTCGTGCCGGTGACAAGATGATCATGGAGCCCCGAAGATGAAGATCAAAGGAGCTATATGATATTGGCCATATCATGTCACTACTTTATATAATTGCATGCGATGTTTATTATGTTTTATGCATCTTGTTTACTTAGAACGACGGTAGTAAATAAGATGATCCCTTACAAAAATTTCAAGAAGTGTTCTCCCCTAACTGTGCACCGTTGCTACAGTTCGTCGTTTCGAAGCACCACGTGATGATCGGGTGTGATAGATTCTTACGTTCACATACAACGGGTGTAAGACAGTTTTACACAGCGAAAACACTTAGGGTTAACTTGACGAGCCTAGCATGTACAGACATGGCCTCGGAACACGGAGACCGAAAGGTCGAACACGAGTCGTATGGAAGATACGATCTACATGAGAATGTTCACCGACGATGACTAGTCCGTCTCACGTGATGATCGGACACGGCCTAGTCGACTCGGATCGTGTAACACTTAGATGACCAAAGGGATGTCAAATCTGAGTGGGAGTTCATTATAATTTGATTAGATGAACTTAATTATCATGAACTTAGTCTAAAATTTTTACAATATGTCTTGTAGATCAAATGGCCAACGTAGTCCTCAACTTCAACGCGTTCCTAGAGAAAACCAAGCTAAAAGATGATGGCAGCAACTATACGGACTGGGTCCGGAACCTGAGGATCATCCTCATAGCTGCCAAGAAAGATTATGTCCTACAAGCACAGCTTGGTGACGCACCCGTTCTCCCTGCAGAACAAGATGTTATGAACGCTTGGCAGGCACGTTTCGATGACTACTCCCTCGTTCAGTGCGGCATGCTTTACAGCCTAGAGCCGGGGCTCCAAAAGCGTTTTGAGAGACATGGAGCATATGAGATGTTCGAAGAGCTGAAAATGGTTTTCCAAGCTCATGCCCGGGTCGAGAGATATGAAGTCTCCGACAAATTCTTCAGCTGTAAGATGGAGGAAAACAGTTCTGTCAGTGAGCACATACTCACTATGTCTGGGTTGCATAACCGCTTGACTCAGCTGGGAGTTAATCTCCCGGATGATGCGGTCATTGACAGAATCCTCCAGTCGCTTCCACCGAGCTACAAGAGCTTTGTGATGAACTTCAATATGCAGGGGATGGAAAAGACCATTCCTGAAGTATTTGCTATGCTGAAATCAGCAGAGGTAGAAGTCAGAAAGGAACATCAAGTGTTGATGGTCAATAAAACCACTAAGTTCAAGAAGGGCAAGGGTAAAAAGAACTTCAAGAAAGACGGCAAGGTAGTTGCCACGCCCAGCAAGCAAGCTGCCGGGAAGAAGCCAAAGAATGGACCCAAGCCCGAGACTGAGTGTTTTTATTGCAAGGAAAGTGGTCACTGGAAGCGGAATTGCCCCAAATACTTAGCGGACAAGAAGGCCGGCAAAACCAAAGGTATATTTGATATACATGTAATTGATGTGTACCTTACCAGTAATCGTAGTAACTCCTGGGTATTTGATACCGGTGCCGTTGCTCATATTTGTAACACACAACAGGAGCTGCGGAATAAACGGAGACTGGCGAAGGACGAGGTGACGATGCGCGTCGGGAATGGTTCCAAGGTCGATGTGATCGCCGTCGGCACGCTACCTCTACATTTACCTACGGGATTAGTTTTGAACCTCAATAATTGTTATTTTGTGCCAAGTTTGAGCATGAACATTGTATCAGGATCTCGTTTAATTCGAGATGGCTACTCATTTAAATCCGAGAATAATGGTTGTTCTATTTATATGAGAGATATGTTTTATGGTCATGCTCCGATGGTGAATGGTTTATTCTTTATGAATCTCGAGCGTAATGCTACACATATTCATAGTGTAAGTACCAAAAGATGTAAGATTGATAGTGATAGTCCCACATACTTGTGGCACTGCCGCCTCGGTCACATAGGTGTCAAACGCATGAAGAAGCTCCATGCTGATGGACTTTTAGAGTCTCTTTGTTATGAGTCATTTGACACGTGCGAACCATGCCTCATGGGAAAAATGACCAAGACTCCATTCTCAGGAACAATGGAGAGAGCAACCAACTTATTGGAAATCATGCATACTGATGTGTGCGGTCCAATGAGTGTTGAGGCTCGCGGTGGCTATCGTTATGTTCTCACCCTCACTGATGACTTGAGTAGATATGGGTATGTCTACTTAATGAAACACAAGTCTGAGACCTTTGAAAAGTTCAAGGAATTTCAGAGTGAAGTTGAGAATCAACGTGACAGGAAAATCAAGTTTCTACGATCAGATCGTGGAGGAGAATACTTGAGTCACGAGTTTGGTACACACTTAAGAAAATGTGGAATAGTTTCACAACTCACGCCGCCTGGAACACCTCAGCGTAATGGTGTGTCCGAACGTCGTAATCGCACTCTATTAGATATGGTGCGATCTATGATGTCTCTTGCCGATTTACCACTATCTTTTTGGGGCTATGCTTTAGAGACTGCCGCATTCACTTTAAATAGGGCCCCGTCGAAATCCGTTGAGACGACACCGTATGAATTATGGTTTGGGAAGAAACCTAAGCTGTCATTTCTAAAAGTTTGGGGATGCGATGCTTATGTCAGGAAACTTCAACCTGAAAAGCTCGAACCCAAATCGGAAAAATGCGTCTTCATAGGATACCCTAAAGAAACGGTTGGGTATATCTTCTACCTCAGATCCGAAGGCAAGATCTTTGTTGCCAAGAATGGGTCCTTTCTGGAGAAAGAGTTTCTCTCGAAAGAAGTAAGTGGGAGGAAAGTAGAGCTTGATGAAGTATTACCTCTTGAACCGGAAAATGGCGCAACTCAAGAAAATGTTCCTGAGGTGCCTGCACCGACTAGAGAGGAAGTTAATGATAATGATCAAGATACTTCTGATCAAGCTCCTACTGAAATTCGAAGGTCCACGAGGACACGTTCCGCACCAGAGTGGTACGGCAACCCTGTCTTGGAAATCATGTTGTTAGACAACGGTGAACCTTCGAACTATGAAGAAGCGATGGCGGGTCCGGATTCCGACAAATGGCTAGAAGCCATGAAATCCGAGATAGGATCCATGTATGAAAACGAAGTATGGACTTTTACTGACTTGCCCGTAGAACGGCGAGCCATAGAAAATAAATGGATCTTTAAGAAGAAGACGGACGCGGATGGTAATGTGACCATCTATAAAGCTCGGCTTGTCGCTAAGGGTTATCGACAAGTTCAAGGGATTGACTATGATGAGACTTTCTCACCGGTAGCGAAGCTGAAGTCCGTCCGAATCATGTTAGCAATTGCCGCATTTTATGATTATGAAATTTGGCAAATGGACATCAAAACGGCATTCCTTAATGGTTTCCTTAAGGAAGAATTGTATATGATGCAGCCGGAAGGTTTTGTCGATCCTAAAAATGCTGACAAGGTGTGCAAGCTCCAACGCTCGATTTATGGGCTGGTGCAAGCATCTCGGAGTTGGAACATTCGTTTTGATGAGATGATCAAAGCGTTTGGGTTTACACAGACTTATGGAGAAGCCTGTGTTTACAAGAAAGTGAGTGGGAGCTCTATAGCATTTCTCATACTATATGTAGATGACATACTTTTGATGGGAAATGATATAGAACTTTTGGACAGCATTAAGGCCTACTTGAATAAGAGTTTTTCAATGAAGGACCTTGGAGAAGCTGCTTATATATTAGGCATCAAGATCTATAGGGATAGATCAAGACGCCTCATAGGTCTTTCACAAAGCACATATCTTGATAAGATTTTGAAGAAGTTCAAAATGGATCAGTCCAAGAAAGGGTTCTTGCCTGTTTTGCAAGGTGTGAAATTGAGCTCAGCTCAATGTCCGACCACGGCAGCAGAGATAGAAGAGATGAGTGTCATCCCCTATGCCTCAGCCATAGGTTCTATTATGTATGCCATGCTGTGTACCAGATCTGATGTAAACCTTGCCGTAAGTTTGGTAGGAAGGTACCAAAGTAATCCCGGCAAGGAACACTGGACAGCGGTCAAGAATATCCTGAAGTACCTGAAAAGGACTAAGGAAATGTTTCTCGTTTATGGAGGTGACGAAGAGCTCGTCGTAAAAGGTTACGTCGACGCTAGCTTCGACACAGATCTGGATGACTCTAAGTCACAAACCGAATACGTGTATATTTTGAATGGTGGGGCAGTAAGCTGGTGCAGTTGCAAGCAAAGCGTCGTGGCGGGATCTACATGTGAAGCGGAGTACATGGCAGCCTCGGAGGCAGCACATGAAGCAATATGGGTGAAGGAGTTCATCACCGACCTAGGAGTCATACCCAATGCGTCGGGGCCGATCAAGCTCTTCTGTGACAACACTGGAGCTATTGCACTTGCCAAGGAGCCCAGGTTTCACAAGAAGACAAGGCACATCAAGCGTCGCTTCAACTCCATCCGTGAAAATGTTCAAGATGGAGACATAGAGATTTGTAAAGTACATACGGACCTGAATGTAGCAGATCCGTTGACTAAACCTCTCCCAAGAGCAAAACATGATCAACACCAGAATTCCATGGGTGTTCGATTCATCACAATGTAACTAGATTATTGACTCTAGTGCAAGTGGGAGACTGTTGGAAATATGCCCTAGAGGTAATAATAAAAGCATTATTATTATATTTCTTTGTTCATGATAATTGTCTTTATTCATGCTATAATTGTGTTATCCGGAAATCGTAATACATGTGTGAATAACAGACACCAACATGTCCCTAGTAAGCCTCTAGTTGACTAGCTCGTTGATCAATAGATAGTCATGGTTTCCTGGCTATGGACATTGGATGTCATTGATAACGGGATCACATCATTAGGATAATGATGTGATGGACAAGACCCAATCCTAAACATAGCACAAGATCGTATAGTTCGTTTGCTAGAGTTTTTGCAATGTCAAAGTATCTCTTCCTTCGACCATGAGATCGTATAACTCCTGGATGCCGTAGGAGTGCTTTGGGTGTATCAAACGTCACAACGTAACTGGGTGACTATAAAGGTGCACTACAGGTATCTCCGAAAGTATCTATTGTTTTATATGGATCGAGACTGGGATTTGTCACTCCGTATGACGGAGAGATATCACTGGGCCCACTCAAGTAATGCATCATCATAATGAGCTCAAAGTGACCAAGTGTTTGGTCACGGGATCATGCATTACGGTACGAGTAAAGTGACTTGCCGGTAACAAGATTGAACGAGGTATTGGGATACCGACGATCGAATCTCGGGCAAGTAACATATCGATTGACAAAGGGAATTGCATACGGGGTTGATTAAATCCTCGACATCGTGGTTCATCCGATGAGATCATCGTGGAGCATGTGGGAGCCAACATGGGTATCCAGATCCCGCTGTTGGTTATTGATCGGAGAGCAATCTCGGTCATGTCTACATGTCTCCCGAACCCGTAGGGTCTACACACTTAAGGTTCAGTTACGCTAGGGTTGTAGGGATATGTATATGCAGTAACCCGAATGTTGTTCGGAGTCCCGGATGAGATCCCGGACGTCACGAGGAGTTCCGGAATGGTCCGGAGGTAAAGATTTATATATGGGAAGTCCTGTTTCGGGCATCGGGACAAGTTTCGGGGTTATCGGTATTGTACCGGGACCACCGGAGGGGTCCCGGGGGCCCATCGGGTGGGGCCACCCATCCCCGGGGGCCACATGGGCTGTAGGGCGTGCGCCTTGGCCTGCTTGGGCCAAGGGCACCAGCCCCACATAGGCCCATGCGCCTAGGGTTCAAGGGGGCAAGAGTCCTAGGAGGGTAAGGCACCTCCTAGGTGCCTTGGGGGGGAGGGAAACCCCCCTTGGCCGCCGCACCCCCTAGGAGATTGGATCTCCTAGGGCCGGCCACCCCCCCTTGGCACCCCTATATATAGTGGGGGAGAGGAGGGACTTCATACCTTGAGTCCTTGGCCTTTGGTTGCCTCCTTCTCCCTCCCCAACACCTCCTCCATCTCCTTATTGCTTAGCGAAGCTCTGCCGGAGTACTGCAGCTCCATCAACACCACGCCGTCGTGCTGCTGCTGGTGCCATCTCCCTCAACCTCTCCTCCCTCCCTTGCTGGATCAAGAAGGAGGAGACGTGGCTGTTCCGTACGTGTGTTGAACGCGGAGGTGCCGTCCGTTCGGTGCTAGGATCTCCGGTGATTCGAATCACGTCGTGTTCGACTACATCATCCCCGTTCTTTGAACGCTTCCGCTCGCGATCTACAAGGTACGTAGATGCATCCAATGACTCGTTGCTAGATGAACTCCTAGATGATCTTGGTGAAACGAGTAGGAAAATTTTTGTTTTCTGCAACGTTACCCAACAGCGTCGTGGTTTTCCATTGCCATCCCTGACTTCGGATGTGCTTAGGTCACTGGTGCTGCTACGGGCCAACCAGCTGTCTTCGCCCACGTAAAAGCGGGTCATGAGGCTTGTTAGGGCTGCCATTGTTCTCGATTTTTCTTGGCCGAGGTGTCTGGCGAGCGATTCATCTCGGACGCTGTGTTTGAAAGCTGCTAAGGCTTCGGCGTCCGGACAGTCGACGATTTGGTTCTTCTTGGTGAGAAACCCGTTCCAAAGCTTTCGGGCAGACTCTCCGGACTATTGGATAATATGACTTAAATGGTCTGCATCCGGAGGTCGGACGTAAGTCCCTTGAAAATTAGCCCGAAAAGCATGCTCGAGCTCCTCCCAACTTCCAATTGAGTTTTCGGGGAGGCTTTTCAACCAGTGCCGAGCTGGTCCTTCAAGCTTGAGGGGCAAGTATTTAATGGCATGGAGATCGTCTCCACGAGCCATATGGATATGGAGGATAAAGTCCTCGATCCAGACTCCAGGGTCTGTGGTCCCGTCGTACGCCTCTATGTTCACTGGTTTGAATCCTTCTGGGAATTCGTGATCCAGCACCTCATCGGTGAAACATAGGGGGTGTGCGGCACCCCTGTATTGGGATATGCCATGGCATTCGGAGGGTTGTAGTGTTCGGTTTTGATTTTGTGCCGGAGCGCGCTTCCTAGATCCATAGATGGATCTGGTCGTACCTGATTTTTGGCGCAAGTTCTCACGTAGATCGTGTGTTGACTTATGTGTGAATTTTGTTAGCCGCTCTATCGTGGTCACAAGGTGGTGGATCCGGCCGGTTGGCCGTATCAGTTTTTGGTTTCGTGGGTTCTAAGGCCTCATCGTCGAATTCAGGTAATAGCTTGCGTTTTGGATAGCTATTTGTGTGGTAACTTCCACCATACTTTGTTTCGTTGACGAGCACTTTGTTCCACCTGCTGTTGAGCGTATCTTGTGCGGCCTTAAGCCTTTGTTTCTGCTTCTTCAGACTCCTCGCCGTGGCAATAAGCCTTCTGCGGAGGTTCTCTTGCTCCAAGTGCGTTTTCCGAGATGATGTGTGCATCTTCGTCCGGACTATTTTCCTCCCCAGACGGGGTTTGATGAGGTTTATCCTTGGCGTCGCTGTGTTCGGATGCCGGATCCGCACTATGTTCGCCGTTTGCATTTTCATCGTGCTCTGCCACCGGGGCGATGCGGTCATCGTTTCTTCTAGAGTCGACTGGACTGTTATTTCCTCTTGCGATGTTATCGCTGTTTTTGCTATGGCGGGACTTAGAGCGGCGCCGCTGATGTCAACGCTTGGGTTGCTTGGAGGGGGCATCCTCTGCTGTCTCTTTGTCATTGCCCTCTTTGGGTGTATCCATCATGTATATGTCATGTGATGAAGTGGTTGTCCGGCGCCCTGTGGGCGCTAGTTCCTGTTCGTCTCCTACATCATCGTTCATGCCGTCGATGTCTTTAGAGTCGAAGTTGAGCATGTCGGTTAAGTCATCGACAGTGGCTACCAAGTGGGTGGTGGGTGGGCAGCGAATTTCTTCGTTGTCCGCATCCCATTCTAGTCGGACATAGTTCGGCCAAGGTTCTCCTGACAGGGAGAGAGACCTTAATGAATTTAGCACATCGCCGAAAGGCGAGTGCTGAAAGATATCCGCGCGCGGAGGTGAACTCCATGATCGGCGCCTAGTCGGGTTCGACGGGCACGGATGTAAGCGGCTCGGAGTTCGTGGCCGGAGATGAATCCAGTGGTTCAGCGACACGACTCTCGTAAGGGGTGAAGTCAGTATCTGGCTCTGTCGCCACTGAGAGCGCGACCTTCGTGACGGGGTCTATCCCTCCGCTTTCGGATGGCGCGATTTGCTCCGGATTGATGGCCAGAGTAGTTGTAGATGCAATCTCCCGAATACTGTCCGAAGGTAGAGTTATGTCATGCTCGTCGTGACTGTGTGGCGCACCTGGCACAGGCTCGAATCCGTCGAAGATCAAGTCTCCGCGGATGTCGGCAATGTAGTTCAAGTTTCCGAATCTGACCTGATGGCCAGGGGCATAGCTCTCCATCTGCTCCAGATGGCCAAGCGAATTGGCCCGCAGTGCGAAGCCGCCGAATACAAAGATCTGCCCGGGGAGGAAAACCTCACCCTGGACCGCATCGCTAGCGATGATCGAAGGAGCCATCAAGCCTTACGGTGACGACACAGTGGAACTCTCAATGAAAGCACCAATGTCGGTGTCAAAACCGGCGGATCTCGGGTAGGGGGTCCCGAACTGTGTGTCTAAGGCGGATGGTAACAGGAGGCAGGGGACAAGATGTTTACCCAGGTTCGGGCCCTCTTGATGGAGGTAATACCCTACATCCTGCTTGATTGTTCTTGATGATATGAGTATTAGAAGAGTTGATCTACCACGAGATCGTAGAGGCTAAACCCTAGAAGCTAGCCTATGGTATGACTGTCTGTTGTCCTACAGACTAAACCCTCCGGTTTATATAGACATCGGAGGGGGTTAGGGTTACACAAGGTCGGTTACAAGGGAGGAGATCCCCATATCCGTATTGCCTAGCTTGCCTTCCACGTCAAGGAGAGTCCCATCCGAACACGGGACGAAGTCTTCAATCTTGTATCTTCATAGTCCAACAGTCCGGCCGAAGGATATAGTCCGGCTGTCCGGAGACCCCCTAATCCAGGACTCCCTCACCTACCATCCTTCCTAGGTCCACCGGTGACATGGCATGGTAGTAGTAGACATATCTCTCTCTATCTCTCTCTCCCTCCCTCCCTCTCTCTCTCTCTCTCACACACACACACACACTAGTTTGCATGCATAATCTCCCTAGAGAGAGGATGGAACATTGCTACCATAGGATATATTCCTCATATTGCAATTTTTAAAAGACATATAGTGATGTTGAATTCTGAAGTAAGTGCCGTGACATGACAAACTAATATTTTCTCAAATTTTTAGAGACATATAAGGTTTTTCATGATTATTTTCTGTACATTTTTGAATTTGGGCGCATATTATCATTTAAACACATGTATCACTGACGTTTTCCTTCAAGGGCTCATTTCATTTGCATGATTTCCAAATCAAAAGATAGGAAAAGTAAAGGGTTGAGATCTCATGTCCACTCTAATCCTTTTGCATTTTCTATGAAGTCTCGTGTAATGCTTAAGACCTACTTAGAATCCTTGGGAATTAAGCCAATATGGACAAAATCCTTAGGAATCTAGTACCTCCATTCATGTGAATCTAGTGACATACATAGCAGAAAATCAAAAGGATCAAAACCCTATAAGAATCCTAAAAAAATACTACAAATCGAATGAGTATTGAATCCTTATTTTTCACTACATATATACTCCAAGTTGCAACATGACAACCGATAGCATGTCAATATTGAAAGGCAATGTTAGGAGCTTCATGGTTATTTTTTTCACCACAGTTCAGAAGTTGGAACCATAATATTGTTTGAACATTGGTATTGTTTTGACAATATATTCTTGAATTTGACATTCGCATCATTTTTACCGCCCCACAATGTGCAGAAAAAAAAAATACTCCATCCGTTCCCAAATATTTGTCTTTCTAGCGATTTCAAGAAATGACTACATACGAAGTAAAATGAGTGAATCTACACTCTAAAATATGTCTACATACATCCGTATGTTGTAACCATTTAAAATGTCTAGAAAGACAAATATTTAGGAACGGAGGGAGTATGATTTAACTCAAAAGCATTAGGGTGGACAATCTCTCAGCAAGTGTTGAAATTCTGTAAAATAAACTATTTGCGAAAAAATGAAGAAGGAAAATAGATATCACGGACATTTATTTAATTTTCGTTAGCAGTAGGTAAACAATATTGTAATCCCTGAACAACTTCATTTCCTAAAAAGATCAATAGTTACCATGGAACATATTTTGTTTTATAGAAAAAATGATGAAGCCTTTTTTAGAGATGTGATGTCTTTGAATTTGAAAAGAAAGAAAAAAGAGGCAATGGTTGTTTCATGGTAGTAGTAATAGTAAAAATGAAAGGTGAAAAAGAAAACTGACATATGCCATAAGCGACATATACCAGACCGGAGGGCAGAGCAGAATGGCATCCTCCGTCCTTCTTCATCCCCTTGTCGTTGGGCCATCGTAGGAGATCGCATCGCCGGCTCCAAGCTTATGTAATCTCTTACATGACTTTGTATTTGTATGATAATCAATAACATTTCTTTTATTGACTTTGTATGATCAACTTTGTATTATTCAATTTTTAGAATAAAGTTTGCATTTCATTTATTTATTGCAATTTATTTGAAATTCATGTCCAATTGATAAAAGACTTTACCTTTTGCACTTGAGTCCTTATGTTATACTCCTATTTGGAATATGAACCAAACTCAAATATGAGCAAAGATTTATGTTCAGTTTTATACTGGATGCAACTTCACATAAGTTTGAAATTTATCCTAAATTTATTTAAACGAACGCAAAGCTCAATCAAAAAAGAAAACCCCGCTCTCATATAACTACGGGTCATTGATTACGCTGAAAAATATTGTAATCGTCGAACAACTCCATTTCTTGAAAAGACGAATAGTTACCATGGAGCATAGTATTTTGTTTTGCACTAGAAAGTAATGAAGTCTTTTTTGGAGATGTGATGTCTTTGAATTGAACTTGAAAATAAAGAAAAGGAAAAGCAATGGTTGTTTTATGATGGTAAAAATAAAAATGAAAGGTGAAAAAAAAACAGTAACTAACGTGTGCCATAAGCGGCATATACCAGAGCAGAGGGCAGAGCAGAGTGGCATCCTCCCTTCCCTTCCTCCTCCCCTTCCCCCGTCGCCGGGCCGTCGTAGGCCGCCAGCCGCGGCCACCTCCCCCGTCCGCCCTCCGCCTCTCCCGCCAGCCCCTCCGTCGGCCCCCAGCCCCGTCGCATCCTCCGCCGCGTCCTCCTCTATCCGCCCGTGTAGATCCGTCCGGCGAGCATCCCGACGGGCTCGCCGCCGCCAGCCGCCCTCCTCAGCCGAGAGCGAATCGAGGTGACCCC
>NC_041386.1:603685007-603686861 GCF_002162155.2 Triticum dicoccoides | reverse complement strand
AATCCTGATTCGTATTCTGCCGTTGCCTAGTTCGATTTGGAATCGAGAATTCCAGCGTATGTTCTATTGATCCGTTCGCGATTGTTGGATGTAACCAGGTCCGCCCAAGCTCCAATTTTTCGTCCGGGGGAACCGAACCGTCCGCCGCCTTCTTCTCTGCTCAACTGAAGAGACGGTGGTTCCTCGCTGCTTGGTACGTAGGGTTCTCTGACAGCCTCCCTGTGAACCACCCAGAGCGTACCCTTGCGCCGGGTGGTCACCAGCGAGTCCCCATGTCGGGGCTAGAGGAGTTGAAGAAGAAGCTGCAGCCCTTGCTGTTCGACGACACGGACAAGGGCGGCGTCAGTACCCGGGTTCCCTTCCCGGAGGATACATGCGATTCCTATGTGGTAAAACACAGC
Organism: Triticum dicoccoides; assembly: GCF_002162155.2. Classification (NCBI taxonomy): domain Eukaryota; kingdom Viridiplantae; phylum Streptophyta; class Magnoliopsida; order Poales; family Poaceae; genus Triticum; species Triticum dicoccoides. Next base: position 603,686,460 of record NC_041386.1, on the reverse strand, counting down.
CTCTCATTCTTTCTTCTCTGCATGCAAACCAAATTAGGTTGTACACCGGCAGCATTAGCCTGGGGTTGTTGTCTGTTAATGGAATTGGTACCAGTTGTTTCACTTTTGTTTTCCAGTCATGAAAACCATCCTGCCAGCAACTGAATGTACATGCTCAATGCTTCTGTACCTTTGGGGTAGCAATTTCGCTGCATGGACCTACTTGACCGATCCATCCTGACACATGAAGTGATAGGATGTACAATATTATACGTAGTCATAAGATTGGATATTAGTCATAATTACTTAACTGAAGAGAATCACTTACCCTTTGGAAACTATCATTTAGAATTCCCTCAGCTTTGTTTTTATCTTTGTGAATTTAAACTTGTTTAGATGTGGAAGTGTTTGTTTTTTAAGTTCTTCCTTTCGTGAAGGTGTCTGATGGTGGAACGATAAATTTACTGAGTAGATCGTTTGGTGAGTATAACATCAATGAGCATGGCTTTCATAAGCGAAGCACCGGACCAGAAGAGCCAGATAGCGGTGAGAAGGCATACCGATGTGCCTCTGAAGACATGCACATATTTGGTCCCATTGGGAATGGAGCAAGCAGTGTCGTGCAGAGAGCTATTTTCATACCAGTTCATCGAATTCTGGCCTTGAAGAAGATAAACATATTTGAGAAGGTACATTCTTTCTCGTCCGAAATGCAGCTTACAACCACATTGTTGTGCACTTCTGGTTTACATGAACACCCCAACAAGGCTGTTTTCGCTTTTAATTTCCTAGTCATTGTTCATTCTACTTCATTGGACTGAACATATAAAGAAGATTGTGAGAACTTGGCTTAATATTTGTACCCACATTTAAGTGGAACTTGTGTTGATAACTAGTCTGAACCTCATTCGTGTTTTGAAACAAAATAGTATTAAAGGGAGCAAACAAACCATGTGGTTTACTTGCATGCTGGACCATTCTTTCCTTCCTTTAGGAGTCATGTGCATGAGTGCATCACAATGGGCCCATGATATCCAGCACATGGATGGGTAGCATCAATCACATTGCCCTGAAGGATTTTGGTTACTAGTGATAAGCTGCCAATTTCTCTATTGCATATTCACAATGTTTCCTATTTAGAAGGGAAAAACATCTCAATGGCAGGGTGTTGGATATGTGGAAGCGAAACAGTGTGAGACTGTCACTATGTACATTGTTTCGTTGGGATTACAAATAGTATTCGGACAGTAACTTCATATCAGACTCAGTCTAGGCAGTTGCACTTAGCAGAAACGTACTCTTACTCATCTAAACTCGCCTAACCAGTTAGGACATGCCTGACTAATAGAAATATGACACATCATCCTTAGCTACCTGCATTGTTTCCTGACTCATCTGCAAAATGGGCCCATGACCTGCAGAAAGGAAGGGTGGCAAAAATGCCCAGGATAGGGGATTTCAGTTGCTAGGGTAG